>NW_021703779.1:61195313-61212629 GCF_005190385.1 Monodon monoceros | reverse complement strand
CTATAGGAATTGATCAGATCTACCTGCACTTGATTCTCAGTCCTCTGATGACACAATGCACTGAACCAACGTTAGCTACTGGGGACAGACACCAAAACAACAGGAACTACGAACCTGCAGGCTGCAAAAAGGAGACCCCAAACACAGTAAGATAAGCAAAATGGGAAGATGGAAAAACACACAGCAGATGAAGGAGCAAGATAAAAACCCACCATAGGGCTTCCCTGGTGACATAGTGGTTGAGAATCTGTCTGCTAATGCATGGAACATGGGTTCGAGCCCTGGTCTGGGAGGGTCCCACATGCCGTGGAGCAGCTGGGGCCGTGAGCCACAAGTACTGAGCCTGCGCGTCTGGAGCCTGTGCTCCGCAACAAGAGAGGCTGCGATAGTGACAGGCCTGCGCACCATGATGAAGAGTGGCCCCCGCTTGCCACATCTAGAGAAAGCCCTCGCACAGAAGCAAAGACCCAACACAGCAAAAATAAATTAATTAATTAATAAACTCCTACCCCCAAAATTAAAAAAAAAAAAAACCCACCAGACCTAACAATTGAAGAGGAAATAGGCAGTCTACCTGAAAAAGAATTCAGAATAATGATAGTAAAGATTATCCAAAATCTTGGAAATAGAATAGAGAAATGCAATAAACATTTAAAAAAGACCTAGAACAACGAAAGATGAAACAAACAATGATGAACAACACGATAAATGAAAGGAAAAGTACTCTAGATGGGATCAATAGGAAAATAACTGAGACAGAAGAACGGATAAGTTACCTGGAAGATAAAATAGTGGAAATAACTACTGCAGAGCAGAATAAAGCAAAAGAATGAAAAGAACTGAGGACAGTCTCAGAGCCCTCTGGGACAACACTAAACGCACCAGCATTCGAATTATAAGGGTTCCAGAAGAAGAAGAGAAAAAGAAAGGGACTGAGAAAATCTTTGAAGAGATTATAGTTGAAAACTTCACTAATATGGGAAAGGAAATAGTTAATCAAGTCCAGGAAGAACAGACAGTCCCATACAGGGTAAATCCAAGGAGAAATACGCCAAGACACATATTAATCAAACTGCCAAAAATTAAATACAAAGAAAATATACAAAAAGCAGCAAGGGAAAAACAACAAATAACACACAAGGGAATCTGGATAAGGTTAAGAGCTGATCTTTCAGCAGAAACTCTGCAAGCACAAGAGACTGGCAGGACATATTTGAAGTGATGAAGGAGAAAAACCTGCAACCAAGATTACTCTACCCAGCAAGGATCTCATTCAGATTTGATGGAGAAATTAAAACCTTTACAGACAAGCAAAAGCTGAGAGAGTTCAGCACCACCAAACCAGCTCTACAACAACTGCTAAAGGAACTTCTCTAGGCAAGAAACACAACAGAAGGGAAAGACCTACAATAACACACCCAAAACAATTAAGAAAATGGAAATAGGTACATACATATTGATAAGTATCTTAAATGTAAATGGACTAAATGCTCCCACCAAAAGACACAGATTGGCTGAATGGATACAAAAACAAGACCCATATATTTGCTGTCTACAAGAGACCCACTTCAGACCTAGACACACATACAGACTGAAAGTAAGGGGATGGAAATAGATATTTCATAAAAATGGAAACCAAAAGAAAGCTGGAGTAGCAATTCTCATATCAGACAAAATAGGCTTTAAAATAAAGACTATTAGAGTAGACAAAGAAGGACACTACATAATGATCAAGGGATCGATCCAAGAAGAAGATATAACAATTGTAAATATTTATGCACCCAACATAGGAGCACCTCAATCCATAAGGGAAATACTAACAGCCATAAAAGGGGAAATCGACAGTAACACATTAATAGTAGGGGACTTTAACACCCCCACTTTCACCAACGGACAGATCATTCAAAATGAAAATAAATAAGGAAACACAAGCTTTAAATGATACATTCAACAAGATGGACTTAATTGATATTTATAGGACATTCCATCCAAAAACAACAGAATACACATTTTTCTCTAGTGCTTATGGAACATTCTCCAGGATAGATCATATCTTGGATCACAAATCAAGACTTGGTAAATTTAACAAAATTGAAATTGTATCAAGTATCTTTTCCGACCACAACGCTATGAGACTAGATATCAATTACAAGAAAAGATCTGTAAAAAATACAAACACATGGAGGCTAAACAATACACTACTTAATAACGAAGTGATCACTGAAGAAATCAAAGAGGAAATCAAATAATACCTAGAAACAAAAGAAAATGGAGACCCGACGACCCAAAACCTATGGGATGCAGCAAAAGCAGTTCTAAGTGGGAAGTTCATAGCAATACAATCCTACCTTAAGAAACAGGAAACAACTCGAATAAACAACCTAACCTTGCACCTAAAGCAATTAGAGAAAGAAGAACAAAAAAAACCCCAAAGTTAGCAGAAGGAAAGAAATCATAAAAATCAGATCCGAAATAAATGAAAAAGAAAAGAAGGAAACGATAGCAAAGATCAATAAAACTAAAAGCGGGTTCTTTGTGAAGATAAACAAAATTAATAAACCCTTAGCCAGTTTCATCAAGAAAAAAAGGGAGAAGACTCAAATCAATAGAATTAGAAATGAAAAAGGAGAAGTAACAACTAACACTGCAGAAATACAAAAGATCATGAGAGATTACTACAAGCAACTGTATGCCAATAAAATGGACAAACTGGAAGAAATGGTCAAATACTTAGAATGCACAACCTGCCAAGGCTGAACTAGGAAGAAATAGAAAATATGAACAGACCAATCACAAGCACTGAAATTGAAACTGTGATTAAAAATCTTCCAACAAAAAAAAGCCCAGGACCAGATGGCTTCACAGGCAAATTCTATCAAACATTTAGAGACGAGCAAGCACCTATCCTTCTCAAACTCTTCCAAAATATAGCAGAGAGAGGAACACTCCCAAACTCATTCTACGAGGTCACCATCACCTTAATACCAAAACCAGACAAGGATGTCACAAAGAAAGAAAACTACAGGCCAATATCACTGATGACCATAGATGCAAAACTCCTCAACAAAATACTAGCAAACAGAATCCAACAGCACATCAAAAGGATAATAAACCATGATCAAGTGGGGTTTATTCTAGGAATGCAAGGATTTTTCAATATACACAAATCAATCAATGTGATACACCATATTAACAAATTGAAAGAGAAAAACCATATGGTCATCTCAATAGATGCAGAGACAGCTTTCGACAAAATTCAACACCCATTTATGATAAAAACCCTGCAGAAAGTAGGCATGGAGTGAACTTTCCTCAACATAATATAGGCCATAAATAACAAACCCACAGCCAACATCATCCTCAAAGGTGAGAAACTGAAAGAGTTTCCACTAAGATCAGGAACAACAAAAGGTTGCCCACTCTCACCACTCTTATTCAACATAGTTTTGGAAGTTTCAGCCACAGCAATCAGAGAAGAAAAGGAAATAAAAGGAATCCAAATCGGAAAAGAAGAAGTAAAGCTGTCACTGTTTGCAGATGACATGATACTATACATAGAGAATCCTAAAGATGCTACCAGAAAACTACTACAGCTAATCAATGAATTTGGTAAAGTAGCAGGATACAAAATTAATGCACAGAAATCTCTGGCATTCCTATATACTAATGATGAAAAATCTGAAAGTGAAATCAAGAAAACACTCCCATTTACCACTGCAACAAAAAGAATAAAATATCTAGGAATAAACCTACCTAAGGAGACAAAAGACCTGTATGCAGAAAATTATAAGACACTGATGAAAGAAATTAAAGATGATACAAATAGGTGGAGAGATATACCATATTCTTGGATTGGAAGAATCAACATTGTGAAAATGACTCTACTACCCAAAGCAATCTATAGCTTCAATGCAATCCCTATCAAACTACCAATGGCATTTTTCACAGAACTAGAACAAAAAATTTCACAGTTTGTATGGAAACACAAAAGAGCCCGAATAGCCAAAGCAATCTTGAGAACGAAAAATGGAGCTGGAGGAAACAGGCACCCTGACTTCAGACTATAATACAAAGCTACAGTAATCAAGACAGTATGGTACTGACACAAAAACAGAAAGATAGATCAATGGAACAGGATAGAAAGCCCAGAGATAAACCCACGCACATATGGTCACCTTATCTTTGATAAAGGAGGCAGGAATGTACAGTGGAGAAAGGACAGCCTCTTCAATAAGTGTTGCTGGGAAAACTGGACAGGTACATGTAAAAGTATGAGATTAGATCACTCCCTAAGACCATACACAAGTAAAGCTCAAAATGGATTAAAGACCTAAGTGTTAGGCCAGAAACTATCAAACTCTTAGAGGAAATCATAGGCAGAGCACTCCATGACATAAATCACAGAAAGATCCTTTCTGACCCACCTCCTAGAGAAATGGAAATAAAAACAGAAATAAACAAATGGGACCTAATGAAACTTCAAAGCTTTTGCACAGCAAAGGAAACCATAAACAACACCAAGAGACAACCCTCAGAATGGGAGAACATATTTGCAAATGAAACAGCTGACAAAGGATTAATCTCCAAAATTTATAATCAGCTCATGCAGCTCAATAACAAAAAAAACAAACAACCCAATCCAAAAATGGACAGAAGCCCTGAATAGACATTTCTCCAAAGAAGATATACAGACTGCCAACAAACACATGAAGGAATGCTCAACATCATTAATCATTACAGAAATGCAGATCAAAACTACAATGAGATATCATCTCACACTGGTCAGAATGGCCATCATCAAAAAATCTAGAAACAATAAATGCTTGAGAGGGTTTGGAGAAAAAGGAACACTCTTGCACTGCTGGTAGGAATGTGAATTGGTACAGCCACTATGGATAACAGTATGGAGGTTCCTTAAAATACTACAAATAGAACTACCATATGACCCAGCAATCCCACTACTGGGCATATACCCTGAGAAAACTATAATTCAAAAAGAGTCATGTACCAAAATGTTCATTGCAGCTCTATTTACAATAGCCAGGATATGAAAACCACCTAAGTGTCCATCATCGGATGAGTGGATAAAGAAGATGTGGCACATATATACAATGGAATATTACTCAGCCATAAAAAGAAACGAAATTGAGCTATTTGTAATGAAGTGGATGGGACTAGAGTCTGTCATACAGAGTGAAGTAAGTCAGAAAGAGAAAGACAAATACCATATGCTAACACATATATATGGAATTTAAGGGAAAGAATGTCATGAAGAACCTAGTGGTAAGACAGGAATAAAGACACAGACCTACTAGAGAATGGACTTGAGGATATGAGGAGGGGGAAGGGTAAGCGGTGACAAAGCGAGAGAGAGGCATGGACATATATACACTACCAAACGTAAGGTAGATAAGTAGTGGGAACCAATTGCCTAGCACATGGATATCAGCTCGGTGCTTTGTGACCAGCTAGAAGGGTGAGATAGGGAAGGTGTGAGGGAGGCCGACGCAAGAGGGAAGAGATATGGCGATATATGTATATGTATAACTGATTCAGTTTGTTGTAAAGCAGAAAATTACACACCATTGTAAAGCAATTATACTCCAATAAAAATGTTAAAACAATGTTTAAAATGTTAGAAAAAAGATTACATGTGTTTTTCATATGGTTAAAACGTATTCTCGCAAGGGAGGAGGAAGTTGGTGGAAGAGTAAGACACAGAGATCAGCTTCCTCCTCACAGATACAACAGAAATACATCTGCACGTGGAACTGCTCCTGTAGAACACCCACTGAACGCTGGCCCTAGACCTCAGACCTCCCAAATGGCAAGAAACTCCCTACGTACCTGGGTAGGGCAAAAGAAAGAAGAAAATACAGAGACAAAGGAATAGCGACGGGACCAGCACTAGTGGGAGGGAGCTGTGAAGCAGGAAAGGTTTCCACACACTAGGAAGCCCCTTCCCGGGCGGAGACTGCGGGTGGCAGAAGGGGGAAGCTTCAGAACTGCAGAGGAGAGCACAGCAACAGGGGTGCGGAGGGAAAAGTGGAGAGGTTCCTGCACAGAGGATCGGTGCCAACCGGCACTCACCAGCCCGAGAGGCTTGTCTGCCCACCCGCCGGGGCAGGAGGGGGCTGGGAACTGAGGCTCGGGCTTCAGTCGTATCGCAGGGAAAGGACCAGCGGCGTGAACACAGCCTAAAGGGGTTAGTGCACCAAGGCTAGCCGGGAAGGAGTCCAGGAAAGTCTGGACCTGCCGAAGAGGCAAAAGACTTTTTCTTCCCTCTTTGTTTCCTGGTGCGCGAGGAGAGGGGATTAAAAGTGCTGCTTAAAGGAGCTCCAGAGACGGGTGCAAGCCGCGGCTATCAGCACGGACCCCAGAGATGGGCATGAGACGCTAAAGCTGCTGCTGCAGCCACCAAGAAGCCTGTGTGCAAGCACAGGTCACTATCCACACCTCCCCTACTGGGAGTCTGTGCAGACCACCACGGCCAGGGTCCCATGATACAGGGAAAACTTCCCCCAGAGAACGCACAGTGCGCCTCAGGCTGGCGCAATGTCATGCCGGCCTCTGCCGCCACAGGCTTCCCTGTTCCCCTCCTTACCCCCAGCCTGAGAGAGCCAGAGCCCCTGAATCAGCTGCTCCTTTAACCCCGTCCTTTCTGAGCGAAGAACAGACGCCCTCAGGCGACCTACACACAGAGGCGGGGCCAAATCAAAAGCTGAACACCAGGAGCTGTGCAAACAAGGAAGAGAAAGGGAAATCTCTCCCAGCAGCCTCAGGAGCAGCGGATGAAATCCCCACAATCAACTTGATGTACCCTGCATCTGTGGAATACCTGAATAGACAACAAATCATCCCAAATTGAGGAGGTGGACTTTGAGAACAAGATATACTATTTTCTCCCCTTTTTGTGAGTATGTGTATGCTTCTGTGTGAGACTTTGTCTGTATAGATTTGCTTTCACTATTTGTCCCAGGGTTCTGTCCGTACTTTTTTTTTTTTTACTTTGAAAAAATAATATTTTCTTCATAATTATTTTTTATTTTAATAACTTTATTTTTTATCTTATTTTATCCTCTTTCTTTCTTTCCTTCTTTCTTTCTTCCTTCCTTTCTTTCTTTCTTTCTCTCTTTCTTTCTTTCTACTTTTTCTCCCTTTTTTTCTGAGCTGTGTGGATGAAAGGCTCTTGATGCTCCAGCCAGGAGTCAGTGCTGTGCCTCTGAGGTGGGAGAGCCAAATTCAGGACACTGGTCCACAAGAGACCTCCCAGATCCATGTAATATCAAATGGCAAAAATCACCCAGAGATCTCCATCTCAACACCAAGACCCAGCTTCACTCAACGACCAGCAAGCTACAGTGCTGGACACCCTATGCCAAACAACTAGCAAGACAGGAACACAACCCCATCTATTAGCATAGAGGCTGCCTAAAATCATAATAAGGCCACAGACACCCCAAAACACACCACCAGACATCGACCTGCCCACAGGAAAGACAAGATCCAGACTCATCCACCAGAACACAGGCACTAGTCCCCTCCACCAGGAAGCCTACACAACCTACTGAACCACCCTTAGCCACTGGGGACAGACAACAAAAACAACAGGAACTACGAACCTGCAGCCTGCAAAAAGGAAACCCCAAACACAGCAAGATAAGCTAAATGAGGAGACAGAAAAACACACAACTGATGAAGGAGCAAGGTAAAAACCCACCAGGCCTAACAAGTGAAGAGGAAATAGGCAGTATACCTGAAAAAGAATTCAGAATAATGATAGTAAAGATGATCCAAAATCTTGGCAATAGAATAGAGAAAATGCAAGAAACATTTAACAAGGAACTAGAAGAACTAAAGAGGAAACAAGCAAGATGAACAACACAATAAATGAAATTTAAAATACTCTGGATGGGATCAATAGCAGAATAAGTGAGGCAGAAGAAAGGATAAGTGACCTGGAAGATAAAAGAGTGGAAATAACTACTACAGAGCAGAAGAAAGAAAAAAGATTGAGAAAAACTGAGGACAGTCTCAGAGACCTCTGCAACGACATTAAACACACCAACACTCGAATTACAGGGGTCCCAAAAGAAGAAGAGAAAAAGAAAGGGACTGAGAAAATATTTTAAGAGATTATAGTTGAAACCTTCCCTAATATGGGAAAGGAAATAGTTAATCAAGTCCAGGAAGCACAGACAGTCCCATACAGGATAAATCCGAGGAGAAACATGCCAAGACACATATTAATCTAACTATCAAAAATTAAATACAAAGAAAACATACAAAAAGCAGCAAGGGAAAAACAACAAATAACACACAAGGGAATCTCCATAAGGTTAACAGCTGATCTTTCAGCAGAAACTTTGAAAGCCAGAAGGGAGTGGCAGGACATATTTAAAGTGATGAAGGAGAAAAATCTAAAACCAAGATTACTTTACTGAGCAAGGATCTCGTTCAGATTTGATGGAGAAATTAAAACCTTTACATACAAGCAAAAGCTGAGAGAGTTCAGCACCACCAAATCAGCTTTAAAACAAATGCTAAAGGCACTTCTCTAGGCAAGAAACACAAGAGAAGGAAAGGACCTACAATAACAAATCCCAAACAATTAAGAAAACGGGAATAGGGACATACATATCGATAATTACCTTAAAGGTAAATGGATTGAATGTGCCCACTAAAAGACACAGACTGGCTGAATGGATACAAAAACAAGATCCATATATATGCCGTCTACAAGAGAGCCACTTCAGACCTAGGGACACATACAGACTGAAAGTGAGGGGATGGAAAAATATATTCCATGCAAATGGAAATCAAAAGAAAGCTGGAGTGGCAATTCTCATATCAGACGAAATAGACTTTAAAATAAAGACTATTAGAAGAGACAATGAAGGGCACCACATAATGATCAAGGGATCAACCCAAGAAGAAGATGTAACAATTGTAAATATTTATGCACCCAACATAGGAGCACCTCAGTCCATAAGGCAAACGCTAACAGCCATCAAAGGGGAAATTGACAGTAACACATTCATAGTAGGGGAATTTAACACCCCACTTTCACCAATGGACAGATCATCCAAAATGAAAATAAATAAGGAAACACAAGCTTCAAATGATACATTCAACAAGATGGACTTAATTGATATTTATAGGACATTCCTTCCAAAAACAAGAGAATACACATTCTTCTAAAGTGCTCATGGAACATTTTCTGGGATAGATCATATCTTGGGTCACAAATCAAGCCTTGGTAAATTTAAGAAAACAGAAATTGTATCAAGTATCTTTTCCGAACACAACGTTATGAGACTAGATATCAATTACAGGAAAAGATCTGTAAAAAATACAAACACATGGAGGCTAAACAATACACTACCTACTAACCAAGAGATCACTGAAGAAATCAAAGAGGAAATCAAAAAACACCTAGAAACAAATGGCAATGGAGACACGACAACCCAAAAGCTATGGGATGCAGCAAAAGCAGTTCTAAGAGGGAAGTTTATAGCAATACAATCCTACCTTAAGAAACAGGGGAGGGAAGCGGGAAGATGGCGAGTGAGTAAGATGCGGAGATAACCTTCCTCCCCACAGATACACCAGAAATACATCTACATGTGGAACAACTCCTACAGAACACCTACTGAAGGCTGGCAGAAGACCTCAGACCTCCCAAAAGGCAAGAACCTCCCCACGTACCTGGGTAGGGCAAAAGAAAACAGAATAAACAGACACAAGAATAGGGACGGGACCTGCACCAGTGGGAGGGAGCTGTGAAGGAGGAAAAGTTTCCACACACTAGGAAGCCCCTTCGCTGGTGGAGACTGCGGGTGGCGGAGGAGAAAGCTTCAGAGCCGCAGGGGAGAGCGCAGCAACAGGGGTGCGGAGAGCAAAGCGGAGAGATTCCCGCACAGAGGATCTGTGCCGACCGGCACTCACCAGCCCGAGAGGCTTGTCTGCTCACCTGCCGGGGCGGGTGGGGCTGGGAGCTGAGGCTCAGGCTTTGGTCAGAGTGAAGGGAGAGGACTGGTGTTGTGGGCATGAACACAGCCTGCAGGGGGTTAGTGCACCATGACTAGCTGGGAGGGAGTCCGAGGAAAAGTCTGGACCTGCCGAAGAGGCAAGAGATTGTTTCTTCCCTCTTTGTTTCCTGGTGTGCGAGGAGAGGGGTTTAAGAGTTCTGCTTAAAGGAGTTCCAGAGACGGGCGCAAGCCACGGCTAAGAGCGCAGACCACAGAGACGGGCATGAGACGCTAAGGACTGCTGCTGCCGCCAACAAGAAGCCTGTGTGCGAGCACAGGTCACTATCCGCACCTCCCTTCCAGGGAGCCTGTGAAGCCCGCCACTGTCAGGGTCCAGGAATCCAGGGACCACTTCCCCGGAAGAATGCACGGCGTACCTCAGGCTGGTGTAACGTCCCGCCGGCCTCTGCCGCCGCAGGCTTGCCCAGCATCCGCACCCCTCCCTCCCCCCCGACCTGAGTAAGCCAGAGTCCCCGAAGCAGCTGCTCCTTTAAACCCATCCTGTCTGAGCGAAGAACAGACGCCCTCCGGGGACCTACACGCAGAGGCGGGGCCAAATCCAAAGCTGAGCCCCTGGGAGCTGTGAGAACAAAGAAGAGAAAGGGAAATCTCTCCCAGCAGCCTCAGAAGCAGTAGATTAAAGCTCCACAATCAACTTGATGTACCCTGCATCTGTGGAATACATGAATAGACAACGAACCATCCCAAATTGAGGAGGTGGACTTTGAGAACAAGGTTTATTATTTTTTCCCCTTTTCCACTTTTTGTGAGTGTCTATATGTATGCTTCTGTGTGACATTTTGTCCGTATACCTTTGCTTTCACCATTTGTGCTTGGGTTCTATCCGTCCGTTTTTTGTTTTTGTTTTCTTCTTAAAAAAATTTTTTTCTTAATAATTATTTTTATTTTAATAACTTTTAAAATTTTATCTTACTTTATTTTATCTTCCTTCTTTCTTTCTTTCTTTCCTTCCTTCCTTCTTTCTTTCTTTCTTTCTTTCTACTCTTTCTCCCTTTTATTCTGAGCCATGTGGATGAAAGTGTCTTAGTTCTGCAGTGAGGAGTCAGTGCTGTGCTTCTGAGGTGGGAGAGCCAGCTTCAGGACACTGGTCCACAAGAGACCTCCCAGCTCCACATGGCGAAAATCTCCCAAAGATCTCCATCTCAACACCAGCACCCAGCTTTACTCAACGACCAGCAAGCTACAGTGCTGGACACCCTATGACAAACAACTAGCAAGACAGGAACACAACCCCACCCATTAGCAGAGAGGCTGCTTAAAATCATAATAAGTCCACAGACACCCTAAAACACACCACCAGAGGACAACCGGCCCACCAGAAAGACAAGATCCAGCCTCATCCACCAGAACACAGGCACTAGTCCCCTCCACCAGGAAGCCTACACAACCTACTGAACAAACATTAGCCCCTGGGGACAGACACCACAAACAATGGGAATTACGAACCTGCAGCCAGCAAAACAGAGGCCCCAAACACAGTAAGATAAGCAAAATGAGAAGACAGAAAAACACACAGCAGATGAAGGAGCAAGATAAAAACCCACCAGCTCTAACAAATGAAGAGGAAATAGGCAGACTACCTGAAAAAGAATTCAGAATAATAATAGTAAAGATGATCAAAAATCGTGGAAATAGAATAGAAAAAATGCAAGAAACAATTAACAGGGACCTAGAAGAACTAAAGATGAAACAGGCAATTATTAACAACACAATAAATGAAATTAAAAATACTCTAGATGGGATCAATAGCAGAATAACTGAGGCAGGAGAACAGATAACTGACCTGGAAGATAAAATAGTGGAAATAACTACTGCAGAGAAGAATAAAGAAAAAAAAATGAAAAGAACTGAGGACAGTCTCAGAGTCCTCTGGGACAACACTAAACGCACCACCATTCGAATTATAGGGGTCCCAGAAGAAGAAGAGAAAAAGAAAGGGACTGAGAAAATATTTGAAGGGATTACAGTTGAAAACAGCCCTAATATGGGAAAGGAAATAGTTAATCAAGTCCAGGAAGCACAGACAGTCCCATACAGGATAAATCCAAGGAGAAACATGCCAAGACACATATAAATCAAACTGGCAAAAATTAAATACAAAGAAAGCATATTAAAAGCAGCAAGGGAAAAACAACAAATAACACACAGGGGGATCCCCATAAGGTTAACAGCTGATCTTTCAGCAGAAACTCTGCAAGCCAGAAGGGACTGGCAGGACATATTTAAAGTGATGAAGGAGAAAAACATACAACCAAGATTGCTTTACCGAACAAGGATCTCTTTCAGACTTGATGGAAAAATTAAAATCTTTACAGACTAGCAAACGCTGAAAAGAGTACAGCACCACCAAACCAAGTTTGCAACAAATGCTAAACGAACTTCTCTAGGCAAGAAACACAAGAGAAGGAAAAGACCTACAATAACAAACCCAAAACAGTTAAGAAAATGGGAATAGGAACATACATATCGATAATTACCTTAAATGTAAATGGATTGAATGCTCCCACCAAAAGACACAGACCGACTGAATGGACAAAAAAACAAGACCCTTATATATGCTGTCTACAAGATACCCACTTCAGACCTAGGGACACATACAGACTGAAAGTAAGGGGATGGAAAAAGATATTCCATGCAAGAGGAAACCAAAAGAAAGCTGGAGTGGCAATTCTCATATCAGACAAAATAGACATTTTAATAAAGACTATTAGAAGAGACAAAGAAGGACCCTACATAATGATCAAGTGATCAATCCAAGAAGAAGATATAACAATTTTAATACTTATTCACCCAAAATAGGAGCACCTCAATACATAAGGCAAATACTAACAGCCATAAAAGTGAAAAATCGACAGTAACATATTCACAGTAGGGGAATTTAACACACCACTTTCAGCAATGGACAGATCATCCAAAATGCAAATAAATAAGGAAACACAAGCTTTAAATGATACATCGAACAAGATGGACTTAATTGATATTTATAGGACATTCCATCCAAAAACAACAGAACACACATTTTTCTCAAGTGCTCATGGAACACTCTCCAGGATAGATCATATCTTGGGTCACAAATCCAGCCTTGGTAAATTTAAGAAAATTTAAATTGTATCAAGTATCTTTTCTGATCACAACGCTATGAGACTAGATATCAATTACAGGAAAAGATCTGTAAGAAATACAAACACATGGAGGCTAAGCAATACACTACTTAATAACGAAGTGATCACTGAAGAAATCAAAGAGGAATTAAAAAAACACCTAGAAATAAATGGCAATGGAGCCACGACGACCCAAAACCTATGGGATGCAGCAAAAACAGTTTTAAGGGGGAAGTTTATAGCAATACGATCCTACCTTAAGAAACAGGAAACATCTCGAATAAACAACCTAACATTGCACCTAAAGCAATTAGAGAAAGAAGAACAAAAACCCCCCAAAGTTAGCAGAAGGAAAGAAGTCATAAAGTTCAGATAGGAAATAAGTGAAAAAGAAATGAAGGAAACGATAACAAAGATCAATAAAACTAAAAGCTGGTTCTTTGAGAAGATAAACAAAATTGATAAAGCATTAGCCAGACTCATCAAGAACAAAACAGAGAAGACTCAAATCAATAGAATTAGAAATGAAAAAGGAGAACTAACAACTGACACTGCAGAAATACAAAAGATAATGAGAGATTACTACAAGCAACTCCATGCCAATAAAATGGATAACCTGGAAGAAATGGACAAATTCTTAGAAATGCACAACCTGCCAAGACTAAATCAGGAAGAAATAGAAAATATGAACAGACCAATCATAAGCACTGAAATTGAAACTGTGATAAAAAATCTTCCAACAAACAAAAGCCCAGGACCAGATGGCTTCACAGGCAAATTCTGTCAAACATTTAGAGAAGACCTAACACCTATCCTTCTCAAACTCTTCCAACATATAGCAGAGGGAGGAACACTCCCAAACTGATTCTACGAGGCCACTATCGCCCTGATACCAAAACCAGACAAGGATGTCACAAAGAAAGAAAACTACAGGCCAATATCACTGATGAACATAGATGCAAAACTCCTCAACAAAATACTATCAAACAGAATCCAACAGCACATTAAAAGGATCATACATCATGATCAAGTGGTGTTTATTCCAGGAATGCAAGGATTCTTCAATATATGCAAATCAATCAACGTGATACACCATATTAAAAAATTGAAGGAGAAAAACCATATGGTCATCTCAATAGATGAAGAGAAAGCTTTCGACAAAATTCAACACCCATTTATGATAAAAACCCTGCAGAAAGTAGGCATAGAGGGAACTTCCCTCAACATAAGAAAGGCCATATATGTCAAACGCACGGCCAACATCATCCTCAAAGGTGGAAAACTGAAAGCATTTCCACTAAGATCAGGAACAAGACAAGGTTGCCCACTCTCACCACTCTTATTCAACATAGTTTTGGAAGTTTTAGCCACAGCAATCCCGAAAGAAAAGGAAATAAAAAGAAACCAAATCGGAAAAGAAGTAAAGCTGTCACTCTTTGCAGATGACATGATACTATACATAGAGAATCCTAAGATGCTACCAGGAAACTACTAGAGCTAATCAATGAATTTGGTAAAGTTGCAGGATACAAAATTAATGCACAGAAATCTCTGGCATTCCTATACACTAATGATGAAAAATCTGAAAGTGAAATCAAGAAAACACTCCTATTTACAATTGCAGCAAAAAGAATAAAATATCTAGGAGTAAACCTACCTAAGGAGACAAAAGACCTGTATGCAGAAAATTATAAGACACTGATAAAAGAATTTAAAAATGATACAAATAGATGCAGAGATATACCATGTTCTTGGATTGGAAGAAACAACATTGTGAAAGTGACTCTACTACCCAAAGCAATCTATAGATTCAATGCAATCCCTATCAAACTACCACCGGCAATTTTCACAGAACTAGAACAAAAAATTTCACAATTTGTATGGAAACACAAAAGGACAGACTCTTTAATAAGTTGTGCTGGGAAAATTGGACAGGTACATGTAAAAGTATGAGATTAGAACACTCCCTAATATCATACACAAAAATAAGCTCAAAATGGATTAAAGATCTAAATGCAAGGCCAGAAACTATCAAACTCTTAGAGGAAAGCATAGGCAGAACACTCTATGACATAAATCACAGCAAGATACTTTTTGACCCACCTCCTCCTAGAGAAATGGAAATAAAAACAAAAATAAACAAATGGGAACCAACGAAACTGCAAAGCTTTTGCACAACAAGGAAGCCATAAACCAGACCAAAAGACAGCCCTCAGAATGGGAGAAAATATTTTCAAATGAAGCACATGACAAAGGATTAATCTCCAAAATTTACAAGCAGCTCATGCAGCTCAATAACAAAAAACAAACAACCCAATCCAAAAATAGGCAGAGGACCTAAATAGGCATTTCTCCAAAGAAGATATACAGATTGCCAACAAACACATGAAAGAATGCTCAACAGCATTAATCATTAGAAAACTGCAAATCAAAACTACCACGAGGTATCATCTCACACCAGTCAGAGTGGACATCATCAAAAATCTAGAAAGAATAAATGCTGGAGAGGGTGTGGAGAAAAGGGAACACTCTTGCACTGCTGGTGGGACTGTGAATTGGTACAGCCACTATGGAGAACAGTATGGAGGTTCCTTAAAATACTACAAATAGAACTACCATATGACCCAGCCATCCCACTACTGGACATATACCCTGAGAAAATCATAATTAAAAAAGAGTCATGTACCAAAATGTTTATTGCAGTTCTATGTACAATAGCCAGGAGATGAAAGCAACCTAAGTGTCCATGATTGGAAGAATGGATAAAGAAGATGTGGCACATGTATAAAATGGAATATTACTGAGCCATAAAAAGAAATGAAATTGCGTTATTTTTAGTGAGGCGGATAGACCTAGAGTCTGTCATACAGAGTGAAGTAAGTCCGAAGAGAAAGACAAATATCGTATGCTAACACATTTATATGGGATCTAACGAAAAAAAATTGTCGTGAAGAACCTAGGGGTAAGACGGGAATAAAGATACAGACCTACTAGAGAATGGACTTGGGGATATGGGTAGGGGGAAGGGTAAGCTGTGACAAAGTGAGAGAGTGGAATGGGCATATATACACTACCAAACGTAAAATAGATAGCTAGTGGGAAGCAGCCGCATAGCACAGGGAGATCAGCTCGGTGCTTTGTGACCACCTGCAGGGGTGGGATAGTGAGGGTGGGAGGGAGGGAGACGCAAGAGGGAAGAAATATGGGAACATATGTTTATGTATAACTGATTCAGTTTGTTATAAAGCAGGAACTAACACACCGTTGTAAAGCAATTATACTCCAATAAAGATTTTTTAAAAATCAATAACGAATACTCTCTCCTCACTTTAGTCTGTTCTTGGTCAGAAAGCAGTGGTAGCAGCCCTATCAAGCCCTGCAGTGTTAGTGTGACCTATTTTGGAAGAGGTGCCTCTCTGGGCAAGAGCCAAAAGCAGTGGAGTGTTGGAGGGTACTCTTACTGGAACGTAAGAGGCGACTATCACATTGTCGGGAATTTTGTGAGCCAGCTTTTAAACACAACTGTTATTAAAAGTAAATCGTATACAGTAACAATTACATTACATACATTATATTGAAAACGAACATAATACATGATCAAAAGTCATCGACTCCTAATTATTTTCCTACATTTTTCTGTTAGCTATGCTCTTGAGATTGTGCTTATTTATTGTAACTGAATGATGGAAATGCATCTCTTCCCAACTCTGCATCAAAGGCCATCAAGTTGCTAGCTTGAAATCGGCAAATGCTACAACACAGTGCGATTCTTCCAACCCTCGTCCTCCCCCACAGAGTCTGTTGTTAAACATTTACCTGCATGGCACTGGTTGAGATTGATCCACTCTGCAGATACCCTGGTGTGGTGGATATCCTCAGATCCAACCAGTGTTGTTATATACCATACCAGAGTCAAGGGCTAACTCACAACTGTTATGTAAAGTGATATTTTAAACCTGCGACCAAAGGATAGTTCACGAAAGATGTTTAACGTCTACCATTTATAACAATGTCCTAAGACGCCCATACTATGCCATTAAGAGACTTTTAAAAGAGGTATAGCTCAACACGTGTCGGGGTGTGGTGGGGGTGGGTGGGCAGGATCATGAACATCAGCAGAGGACTGAGAATCAAGTGCAGGTAGATCTGATCAATTCCTATAG
>NW_021703779.1:61128750-61195213 GCF_005190385.1 Monodon monoceros | reverse complement strand
CAGAGGACTGAGAATCAAGTGCAGGTAGATCTGATCAATTCCTATAGATTGTTACTTTGAGTATGAAATAAAGGGATGACTCTTGAAAGACCCTTCTGACTGGGTGTCTGTGGCTTGAAGCTTTGAACTTCTCACTCGACACTTTGTAAAAAAGTAAATTTATTAGCTAATTTAGGGCAAGGCAAAGAGAAGGGAGTCTCCACCCATCTTTGGCTAAACATTTCCCTTCAAACACTTGTGCAACTCTTTGAGCGCATTTCCTCATATGTAAAAGGGTGATAATAATGCTTAGCTTACAGAGCTGTTGTGAGGTTATATGTGCTTAGCATACGGTGAACACAGAATAACGAAATGATAATGATTCTTCCTTGTATTTCCTGGGTCCTTCAAAAGTAGTCCCCAGGTCTAATTCATCTCCCCTCTTTGATTCTTCTTGTCCTGATTGGCTTCAGTTTCCCCCCACTGTAAAATACATATTGGACTAGAATCAAACTGGCATTCCTTTGGCCAAAGTTGGCCTGCTTGGATGTGTTGTTTGGCCCATGTAAAGGGCTTAAAGAGGAAACCAGAGCCAACATTTGAAAATTGAGATATTTTACATAGAAATCTAGAATTTCATCTTCTCTTGAAAAATCAGGAGATGGGGCAACAATGAGTCCACATTCCTGCATGGCAACAATTGGCTAGAGCCAAGTGACAGCTGCCCCCTTAGGTAGAGCATGCACTGTCAATTGGCCAGACCCCATCTGGCCTGCTCTACCCATTTATATAATCTGCTTGATTCTGCAGACATCTCAATTTGTGGCCCTCTGGACAACTGGAAGCAGTCTATGCCAGGAAAGGCATAGGCACTTACTTGCTGAATGAATAAATCTCCTACCCTTTTTTTTTTTCTCCACCATTTTCTTATCTAGCCATGTTAAGAAATCCCAGTTATTGAGTAAAGAGCTTCTCCCTTTGAAAAGTGAATTGAACAAGTCTGTTAGAGTCAGGAGAGTCTAAGTTATACTGTGGTAACAAACAACTCCTATATCTCAGTGCCTTACAACAAGGGTTTATTATTTGCTCACACACACAAACCTAGACACAAAATGAAAACATCCTCAGATTTTCACATGCATGGATAAGTATATGAGCGTGCCAGTATGTTCACAATCATGAATCCAATAAAACCTCTGGCAGATGGACACACACAGAACCCTATTTAGAGACTGATCAGCTTAGATTGTAAAACCCTGTTTTCATAAGAGACATTAAAAGGCCCTGGGATCCAAGAAAGTAAAGGATGGAGGTACAAGAATATCCATCCTCAGTCAAGGAATTGCCCCGTATAAAAAAACGGGTCTGAAAGCTTATATAAGCGCCTAAGGGCTTAGAAAAAGACGTTAAGAATTTTGGACATTAAGCATTTTGCAAATGCATACATAGGCAATATTTTAGTGAGTTCTCCCCCTCTGGGCTTCTAGCTCAAGGGGGAGATGCACCCCAGGTGTCCATTAGGCAGAGAAACCTGGCGCAGGTCCAAGAGAGGGGTTAGGAGGCTGAAGTCCTCTATCTCCAGCAGGAGCTGTAGACACAAAGAAAGGGGTCAGGGTCAGGTCACATCCATTTCCCCTCCTGGCTCTCCCCTCTTTTTTGTTCCACCCAATCAAGGCTTTGTCACCTGGACTGTATTGCACAGAACTCTTCCTTGCTGGTTTGCCCACCTCAAGTCCTGCCTCCTCCAAACCCTCCATCACAGCCACCACATTTCTTTTTGTCAAGCCCAGTGTCTCTGAATATGCTCCTCCCTAGTTCAGACATTCCCTGGCTCCTCATCACCCACAGTGGCTGATCTAACCTCCTAAGCCTGGCATGCCAGACCTCCGTGACTGGTAGCCTCTCCACCCTCATCCCCTCTGTTCCAGCAGTTCCTTCAGGGTGGCTGCTTCACTCACACTCCATACCGAATGCACCATTTTGGTCTGGTCGTGCCCAGCCTTCCCTGTCAGCCTCCGCAGGTGTCTATCTCGCCTCCAGTCCTTCCTCCCCAGGCTCATCAGTGAGATACAGCCGCAAAACACGACTTGTGAAGGCATCCATGCTCCACCTTGAGACTGGAAGCTCCCTGAAGGCAGGAACCAGATCTCCTTCTGGACTAGGCTCTTACCACCTATGTATGTCCTTCCCAGGTCACAGCAGACTTCAGGGGTCTGGATAGAAAGTCCTGGGCTGGGAGTCAGGAGACCTGGTTCTTCCACTTGATATGCTGCATGCCCTAGGGTAAGTCCCTGCTACTCTTAGGGACTTGGTTTCCTTATTTCTTGACATCAGGGCACTGGACATTTGGTGTTGAGCACAATGCTCGATAAACCGATGATTCACTGAACAACCATGTACTGCCACTTCAAGAGTCAGACTGAGGAGCTTGGCTGCCTGGGCCCAAAGAGGTTCAACCCCCAACCCCCCTCCAACTCTGACTTCCCAGTCAGGCCCTGCTTAACACAACCGCCTCCCATTTCCCAACTATCCCCAACCCCATGTTCCCCTTTCATAGACCGGGCTACCTGGTGCAACTCAGGGCTGGAGCACAGAGATGGAGCCAGAAGGGGCCTGGGAAGATTCTCTCAGAGCCAGCAGAGCCTCGGCCGCTTCCAGTTTTCGCTGCCACTCTGAGGAGGCAGAAACCGAGACCTGGTCGGAAGCTTTGGGAGCCTGTAAAGCAAAGGATGTGAGAGAATGGGAGCTGGGAACCCACACCTCCCCCGTGCCCCTTCAGTCCCCAGCCACCCTGAGGCCTTCTGCTCTTCTCCTTCACTAAGCTTGGCCCCTGCCAGGGTTCTGGACCCCACAATTTCCCCAGAATCCGTGGCTGCAGTAGAAGGGGGTTAAGGGTGGCACAGGGCTGGAGGATCAGATTTGAGCATCTAGGAACAAGGAGAGAAGAAGCCAGGGGATTTACCCCTCTGGCAGGCACATACTACCAGTAGAGAGAGAGGAGCAAGGATTTTGCAATATCTGCATGTGGGAGTCTGAATGCCAGCTGGCCATTAGTCGTTGTGGCTTGGACTGTCTTCTTTTCTGTATCTTTTTTTTTCTATATCTTTCCTGAGGCACTAATTCCTCCCAGCTTTTTCAAAACTCCCAAGGCAACAGTAAAGATTATGGGAAGTCAGAGGTGTCTGTGTTTTAATCTTCAAGGCACCTGGAGTGACGTGATTACTGTCCCTGTCCAAGGACTGGTTCTTGCCTCCATATTCCCCAATCAAGTTTCCCAAGGCACTTGAAGGGCCAGCTTGGCTCATCTCCAGGAACTTTTCTCTGACGGTTATTAGACTCTCGCCTGGGTGAGATGGTGGGCCTCACCATCATGGCCCCCCTTCTCAGCAGGAGCTTCTATCCCATCGATTTGTTTCATGTGGAATAACAGCCTCCAGTTGTCAAAGGCCTGCTATGTGGCAGGCCTTGTGCTAGTCCTCTTGTCAATGTTATAGGTGTAGAATATTGTCCCCTCTCAGTACACTGATAGGAAAATAGAGGCTCAGAGATGTAAAGTTACTTGTCCAAAGTCTCACAAATTGGAAATGGCAAATCTGGGAGAGCTCTGTCGTTGCCCCATAGTCTGAGATGCCACCTTCTCCTCCTCCTCCTCCTCCTCCTCCTCCACTTGCACCGCACTACCTTCACTTCCTCTTTCTTGCTGCCATGGCCTTAACCAGAAGGTTGGGCACTCAGTAACAAAATATACAACTAGCTCCATGGTCCTTCTCACTCTACTCACCTGCTGGGCAGGGCAGGGGGTCTGTGTGACTTCCTGGAAAGAGAAATTGTTAGTTGCTTCTTCAAGTGTGCTGGAGTCCAGGACAGAGACAAAGATTCCGAGGCCAGACCGATCAGCAGAGCTCCTTGGGAGCTTGCCTGCAGGAACAGAGAGCACAGGTTGGAGTCAGGGACCAAGCCGGCCATGGAAAGGAGATGTGGGCATGCTTTAGGACAACGATAGGAGCCTAGGATGTCAGAGTTGGGAAGACGTTGAAGACCAGCTAGTCCTATTCTTCATTTTGGGACTGGGGACTATGAGACCCAGAGAGAAGTATTTCTTTCCCCCAGGGTCATATGGCAAGTTGCAGTAGGGTTAGAGATGGTACCCAGGTCTTCAGGACACAGGAAGGGGTCTGGGCAGCGGCTGAGGTGGAAGCTTCCCACACTGGCCCCAGACTCCTCCCCAGGGCTTGCACAGGGGTGGGCCTCAAGCTGATGTTCTCCTTCCCAACTGTGAGAGACTGGGGACAGCTTAGGTGAGCCTTTCCCCCTGACCGTCTCCCCCTGACTCTACCTCCCACCCAATCTGAGGCCTCATCCCACTGTGGACCTTTTTGACCGCACCCCCCCCCAGATGTCTCCAGCCCACCAACACTTGGTAGATAATATTGATGAGGTTTTATAGTTGGGGAGGCTAAGGCCCAAGGAGTAACTTGCCCAAAGCCACATTGAAATTGGGTGGTAGGACTGGTGACAGAGCTACTCATGCTCCCTACACCCAAAACTCAGACACCCTCCCTGGCCAGAGATACTCACTGGGGACTCCTGCTTGAATGGCCAACTTGTTGACATGGCTGTGAGCTTTGGGAGAGGTGGTCCCACTCCTTATCAGTCCTTCAGTCAGGTGTCTCTTTCGGAGTGGCCCCTGCTCCGACTTCAAGGTACTCTCAGCAGGCAAGATGCTGCAGTGTTCCCTAAAGTGGGGGATTGCAGGTCTAAAGTCAGTCACCTTTAGAGGAGCCCACTGCCCTCCCCTTGTCAGGCACCATACTCACGAGAAGAGGGCACACTTGTGACACTCGCAGACCTTGAAGTGGCAGTAGTGCTCCTGGTCCTTGACTTGGGCAGTGATGCCGTGTTTGTGGCAGCGGGCTCTGCGACGTTTAGCTCTTCTGGGGCCAGGTTCAATCCCCCATGGGGCTCCGGTCTCAAGTCCAGTGGTGGAGTCAGGGGGGCCGCTGGGCACAGCAGGCATTTCATCGGGATCCATGGTTCTAGAGCAAGGAGTGGAGGTCAGGGTGGCCACATGATCCCCCACCCACAACGTACTTCCTCTGCCCTTGGAAAACCCCATCTGTGGCGGCTGGATTCTTCTCCACCCAGCTCACCGCTGAAATGAGATTGTACCCTCCCTTCTTACTTCGTGTAGCCTCCTTCCCAGGGAGCTCCACTCATGCATAGGCAGGTTCTAGGAAACTCTGGGCATGGGTCCTGTATATTTTCAATCCAATTACTAGTCTCTCTGCCTACCTTCACTCCACATAGACACCCTTCACAGGCATGCACATGCACTCTCACGTCCCCTTCAACAATTACTACTTCCCTTTCTCATGTATCATCTTGTATTCTGCTATGCCCAGCTATTATTCCTGGCATCCACTTCCACAATTGTCTTCCTAACCTCCTGCATTCATTCACTCCCTACTCATGATTCTATGCCCCTCTGCATTCAATTCTATTATTAGTCTCCTGTATGCCCTACATTCAATCTTCCTCTCACCTTCCATTCCGATTTTTTTTCTTGCACCCCATCGAAATCTTAATTATTCTCTTGCTCCCTCTTTAAACTGACACCCCTTTGCATCTCATGAAATCATATCATTCTGCTGGATCTCAAGCCCCTGTTTCAATCATTATTTTCATTAATTCCCTCAATTATTTATCAAGTAGATGTTTGTTGATCCCCCCTAGTGAATGCCAGACCCTGATCTAGTCAAAAGCCAACTCCTCACTACACTAATTGTTCTCTTGCACCAACACACCCTCTCTGCTTTCATGCAAACCCGTGCATTCCCTCCACAGCCTCCCAACAATCTTCCATGCTCCTCTCCAAACTTCAACAATTATGCTTGGGCTTCCCTGGTGGCGCAGTGGTTGAGAGTCCGCCTGCCAAGGCACGGGACACGGGTTCGTGCCCCGCTCCGGGAAGATCCCACATGCCACGGAGCGGCTGGGCCCGTGGTCCATGGCTGCTGGGCCTGCGCGTCCGGAGCCTGTGCTCCGCGGCAGGCGAGGCCACAGCAGTGGGAGGCCCGCGTACCAGAAATAAAAATCGATCTATCTATATCTATATCTATATCTATATATTTATATACTGATCTCAAAGTCAGCCACCATGCTAAACTCTGTGATATCTAATCATGTGCCTATAAGTGGTGCACAGTTTTCTGTGAATCTATGAGTAACAGAAGTAAGGTAATCAACTTACAGGTTTCTTACTGGCTGGCTAGGACATCCACTACAAGGTCAAATAGAGACGGCAAAATTGGGCATCTTTGGGTTATTCCTAATATTAAACAGAAAGATGCCAACATTTCCATATTAAAATGGGCTTGCTGTGTTTCACTGTTTGCTTTAATTCTTCAATTCTTTCTCTGTTTCTCCTTCCTTTCTTTCTTTCTTTCCTTCCTTCTCTCTTTTGTTTCTTCCGTTCTCTCTCTCTTTTCTCATTCTTTCTTTCTTTCCCTTTATCAGATTAAGGAATATCCCTTGTATTTCTAGCTTAATAAGGTTGTCTTAAAAATCATGAATAGATATAGGATTATACATTTTTGGCCTCCACTGAAATGATCAAGACTCTAATCATTTAATCTGTTAACACAGTGAGGGTTATTTATAAGATTTTTTTTTTCGAAATCTTTAGTGAAGTACACATCTTAGTGAGTTTCCAAAAACTAAACATAAACATCCAGTTAGCACCTGGAGCAAACAGCAGAATATATTAGCAACACACAAACCTCTCTCATGCCCCCTTCCATCTATAGGTTTTCTACTGTTAAACCAGATTTGCTCTCCTAGGATAGATGTAACTTAGTTATGGCGTATCATCTTTTGTGTACACTGGTGGGCTCAGTTTGCTAAAGTTTTGCTGAGAATTTTTTGCGTCTTCGGTTCACGAGGAAGATTGACTTGATGCTTCATTCCTCATAGCATCTTTGCTGGTTCCAGGGTCAAGGTTTTCTAGTCTCATAGACTAAGTTGGGCAAAAGTCCCTCTTTGCTATCCTCTGGCAGTGTTCACGTAAGATTAGGATTATCTGTCTTGAAACTCTTTATTTATTTTTTAACATCTTTATTGGACTATAATTGCATTACAATGTTGTGTTAGTTTCTTCTGTATAACAAAGTGAATCAGCTATATGTACACATATATCCCCATATCCCCTCCCTCTGGCATCTCCCTCCCCCCCTCCCTGTCCCAGCCATCTAGCTGGTCACAAAGCACCGAGCTAATCTCCCTGTGCTATGCAGCTGATTCCCACTTGCTATCTAGTTTACATTTGGTAGTGTATATACGTCAATGGTACTCTCTCACTTCGTCCCATCTTACCCTTGCCCCTCCCTGGGTCCTGACGTCCATTCTCTACGTGTGCGCCCTTATCCCCATCCTGTCCCTAGTTCTTCACAACCATTTTTCTTTTTTTTTAGATTCCATACATATGTGTTAGCATATGGTATTTCTTTTTCTCTTTCTGACTTACTTCATTCTGTATGACAGACTCTAGGTCCATCCACCTCACTACAAATAACTCAATTTTGTTTCTTTTTATGGCTGAGTAATATTCCATTGTATATAGGTGCCACATGTTCTTTATCCATGTATCTGTCGATGGACATTTAGGTTGCTTCCATGTCCTGGCTATTGTATATAGAGCTGCAATGAACATTGTGGTACATGACACTTTCTTTTTTTTTTTTTTAACATCTTTAGTGGAGTATAATTGCCTTACAAGGGTGTGTTAGTTTCTGCTTTATAACAAAGTGAATCAGCCATACATATACATATGCCGCCATATCTCTTCCCTCTTGCATATCCCTCCCTCCCACCTTCCCTATCCCAGACCTCTAGGTGGTCACAAAGCACCGAGCTGATCTCCCTGTGCTATGCGGCTGATTCCCACTAGCTATCTAGTTTACATTTGGTAGTGTATATATGTCAATGGTACTCTCCCACCTCGCCACAGCTTACCCTTGCCCCTCCCTGGGTCCTGAAGTCCATTCTCTACGTGTGTGTCTTTATCCCCGTCCTGTCGCTAGTTCTTCAGAACCATTTTTCTTTTTTTTAGATTCCATATATATGTGTTAGCATATGGTATTTGTTTTTCTCTTTCTGACTTATTTCATTCTGTATGACAGACTCTAGGTCCATCCACCTTAGTACAAATAACTCAACTTCGTTTCCTTCTATGGCTGAGTAATATTCCATTGTATATAGGTACCACATGTTCTTTATCCATGTATCTGTCGATAGACATTTAGGTTGCTTCCATGTCCTGGCTATTGTAAATAGAGCTGCAGTGAATATTGGGCTACATGTCTCTTTCTTTCTTTTTTAACATCTTTAGTGGAGTATAATTGCTTTACAAGGGTGTGTTACTTTCTGCTTCATAACAAAGTGAATCTGTTATACATATACATATGTCCCCATATCTGCGCCCTCTTGCATCTCCTCCCTCCCACCATCCCAATCCCAGCCCTCTAGGTGGTCACAAAGCACCGAGCTGATCTCTCTGTGCTATGTGGTTGCTTCCCACTAGCAATCGGTTTTACATTTGGTAGTGTATATATGTACATGTCACTCTCTTACTTTGTCCCAGCTTACCCTTCCCCCTCCCTGTATCCTCAAGTTCATTTTCTAGTAGGTCTGCGTCTTTATTCCTGTCCTGCCCCTAGGTTCTTCATGACCATTTTTTTTTTAGATTCCATATATATGTGTTAGCATACGGTATTTGTTTTTCTCTTACTCACTTACTTCACTCTGTATGACAGATTCTAGGTCCATCTACCTCAGTACAAATGATTCTATTTTGTTTCTTTTTACGGCCGAGTAATATTCCATTGTATATATGTGCCACAACTTTTTTATCCATTCATCTGTTGATGGACACTTAGAGTGCTTCCATGTCCTGGCTATTGTAAATAGAGCTGCAATGAACATTATTGTGCATGACTCTTTTTGAATTATGGTTTTCTCAGGGTATACACCAAGTAGTGGGATTGCTGGGTCATATGGTAGTTCTATTTTTAGTTCTTTAAGGAACCTCCTTAGTGGCTGTATCAATTTACATTCCCACCAACAGTGCAAGAGGGTTCCCTTTTCTCCACACCTGCTCCAGCATTTATTGTTTGTAGATACTTTAATGATGGCCCTTCTGACTGGTGTGAGGTGATACCTCAATGTAGTTTTGATTTGCATTTCTATAATGATTAGTGATGTTGAGCATTCTTTCATGTGTTTGTTGGCAATCTGTATATCTTCTTTGGAGAAATGTCTATTTAAGTCTTCTACCCATTTTTGGATTGGGTTGGGTTTTTTTTTTTTTTTTCTCATATTGAGCTGCATGAGCTGCTTGTAAATTTTGGAGATTAATCCTTTCTCAGTTGCTTCATTTGCAAATATTTTCTCCTAATCGAAGCATTGTCTTCTCATCTGGGTTCTGGTTTCCTTTGCTGTGCAAAAGCATTTAAGTTTCATTGGGTCTCATTTGTTTATATTTGTTTTTCATTTCCATTTCTCTAGGAGGTGGGTCAAAAAGGATCTCGCTGTGATTTGTGTCATAGAGTGTTCTGCCTATGTTTTCCTCTAAGAGTTTTATAGTGTCTGGCCTTACATTTAAGTCTTTAATCCATTTTCAGTTTATTTTTGTGTATGGTGTTAGGAAGTGTTCTAATTTCATTCTTTTACATGTAGCTGTCCGGTTTTCCCGGCACCACTTATTGAAGAGGCTGTCTTTTCTCCATTGTATATTCTGGCCTCCTTTATCAAAAATAAGTTGACCGTAGGTGTGTGGGTTTCTCTCTGGGTTTTCTATCCTGTTCCTTTGATCTATATTTCTGTTTTTGTGCCAGTACCATACTGCCTTGATTACTGTAGCTCTGTAGTATATTCTGAAGTCCAGCTGCCTGATTCCTGCAGCTCCATTTTTGTTTCTCAAGATTGCTTTGGCTATTCGGGGTCTTTTGTGCTTCCAAAGAAATTGTGAATTTTTTTGTTCTAGTTCTGTGAAAAATGCCATTGGTAGTTTAATAGGTTTTGCATTAAAGCTGTAGATTGCTTTAGGTAGTATAGTCATTTTCACAATGTTGATTCTTCCAATCCAAGAACATGGTATATCTCTCCATCTGTTTGTATCGTGTTTAATTACTTTCGTCAGTGCCTTATAGTTTTCTGCATACAGTTTTTTTTTCTCCTCAGGTAGGTTTATTCCTACGTATTTTATTATTTTTGTTGCATTGGTAAGTGAGTGTGTTTCCTTAATTTCTTTTTCAGATTTTTCATCGTTATTGTATAGCAATGCAAGAGATCTCTGTGCATTAATACTGTATCCTGCTGCTTCACCGAATCCATTGATTAGCTCCTCTAGTATTCTGGTAGCATCTTTAGGATTCTATATGTATAGTATCATGTCATCTGCAAGCAGTGATAGTTTTTCTTCTTTTCCAATTTGGATTCCTTTGATTTCTTTTTCTTCTCTGATTGCCATGGCCCAAACTTCCAAAACTATGTTTAATAAGAGTGGTGGGAGTCGGCAATCTTGTCTTGCTCCTGATCTTAGAGGAAATGGTTTCAGATTTTCACCATGGAGGACGATGTTGGCTGTGGGTTTTTCAAATATGGCCATTATTATGTTGAGGTAGGTTCCCTCTATGCCTACTTTCTGGAGAGTTTTTATCATAAATGGGTGTTGAATTTTGTCAAAAGCTTTTTCTGCATGTATTGAGATCTTCATATGGTTTTTCTCCTTCAATTTGTTAACATGGTGTATCACATTGATTTGCGTATTTTGAAGAATCCTTGCATTCCTGGGTAAACCCCACTTGATCATGGTGCATGATCCTTTTAATGTGCCTTTGGATTCTGTTTGCTAGTATTTTTTTTGAGGATTTTTGCATCTATGTTCATCAGTGATATTGTCCTCTACTTTTCTTTTTCTTGTGACATCTTTGTCTGGCTTTGGTATCAGGGTGATGGTGGCCTCGTAGAATGAGTTTGGGAGTGGTCCTCCCTCTGCTATAGTATGGAAGAGCTTGAGAATCATAGGTGTTAGCTCCTCTCTAAATGTTTCATAGAATGGAACTTTTAATTAAAACTTGACCATTAAACAGCTAGGATGCTTGTTTGATTTACTTAAAAAATGGTACTGTGGGTGATGTCAAACATATACCATTAGAGTTTGTATACAAACTTATAATCTCCAAGTTCATGACAGTAGATCGGTGGTCCTGGAACATGAGCTTGCATCAGAATCACCCAGAGGGTTTGCTAAAGCACAGATTGCCGAGCTCTGCATCTGTAGTCTCAGATTAAAAATTCTGGGGTGAGACACAGAGTTTCCTTTTCTGACTAGCTCCCTGGTGATGCAGATGCTTCTGGAAGGGAACTACACTTTGAGAACCATTGTTCAAGAGAGAAGAGCAAAGGAGCCCTCCAATTATCCATCACCCAACCGCAACCATCAACAACTCATAGCCAATCTCAATTCACATATATCTTATCCCCTACCCCTCTCCCAGATTATTTTCAAGAAAGCACCAGAAATCATCTTATTTTATTGGGAACTATTTCAATGCATAGCTCTAAAATATGAGCAATCCATTTTCCTCAACTTTTCATTTTGAAAATGCCCCAGGTTGAAGAGTGAACATTCTTTTACTCAGATTCTTATTATCCCATTGCTTTCTCTCTTTTTTTCTTCTTTTTTGCTTAACCACTTAACAGTTGCAAACATTTCATCCAATTACTTCAGAATGTATCTCCTAAGTAATAGGATATTCTCCTGTCTAACCACAGTACTATTATCAGGCCGAAGGGATTTACCAATGACATGATAATGTTATCGAAGTCCATGTACAGTCCATATTCAATTTTCCCCAATAATACCCTTTTGAGAATCAACAGTTCAATCAAGTATCATACATTGCATTCAACTGTCATGTCTCTTTAGTATCCTGTGGTCCCGAACAGTCCCTCAACTTAAATCTTCCATGACAATGACATTGTCCAAGAGCCTCAGCTTGTTTGCTTGTAAAGTGTCCGCAATATGTGTTTGCCTGATATTTTCCTCTTGTTTAGATTTATGTCTTTAGGTTTAATATTCTTGGCAAGAATAAGCAGTCTGTGGCATTATATTTTGATACCATGTGGGTATCCTGTTCTCCAAAACCATTCTCAGCTCTTGGCCTTAATTTTCTTTCAGGGTTCTAGGTCTGGTTTGATTATATTACTTTGGTGGTTGAAAACATGGTGATTCTCTATTTCTAGCATTCATTTCTGTTTTTGTTAGTGGGCATTTTGCTGTAAAGATGAGCATCCCAGCCTCCCAACCCCCTCCCTTATTGTTGTCGCTGCGTATTGCTGTGCTTGCAGCAACAAAAAAGATGAAAACCTGTTTATTTGTTGTGTTCAAAGAAATATGAAGAAAACAAAGTGAACAATATTAAGAGAAATGTAAGCAATTATAAGATGAATTTGACAAGAATTTCCTCTAACAGTGCAAGCAGAATGACAAAATCTGTTGCCTGAAATTGGAATTAACTGTTCAGCAACAACTAAAAACAGTTTTTAACAATTATTAAGAGAACCTGAGGTTATAAATTTGGCCAGCTATAAAGTAGCTTGGATCTTGGGCGTGCGCACACACACACACATGCCCTCTCTCTCACACACACATGCACTCTCTCTCTCACACAAACAGACATTTTAAATGGAGATATAGTAAAAATTAAATAAATACATTATTATTACAGTTACAGAATGTATGCTAGAGAATAGCGAAACCATATACAACATTTTACGGAAAGCACAAGATCTGCAACTAAGCCCATATAATACAGGACCTTTGCAACAATAAGAAAGAGTAATTGATTCAAAACATGAAAAAAAATTCAAATACCTTATGTTTCAAGTACCTTCTCATGAGTCACGAGACATGAAACCTTGGCCAATTAATACTTTAGGTTTTCTCCAAGGACTTTCCAATTTGCAGAGATATGATTGTAGCCTACAAATCTGAACTTGTGGCGTAGAGCCCAGGGAATCATTTCTATCACTTAGAAAAGAATTTGAGCAAACCACAAAAAAAAATTCCCCCAAAATAGTGTCTGTATGAAGGACAGCAATCCAGCTGTTATGTCGGAAATCAAATTTCATAGATGTTTTAAATCAAGGGTCCGATTTTTCTCTTATTTTTCTTTCCAATGTATGATACATGTGGAGAACATAGGTACTTAGGTTTCTAAAGTAGACTATATCATGAATATAGTTATTAAAGTCATTCAGTAAATGCACTGCATCATTGTAGGTTTATTTTGTCAGTCTCACTAGAGGTTTGTAACTTTTACTGATCTTTTCAAAGAACCATATATTTGTTTCATTGATTGTCTCTATTGTTTTTCCGTTTTCAATTTCATTGATCACTGGACTTATCTTTAGTACCCCCTTCCTTCTGTTTGTTTTGGATTTACTTTGCTCTTCTTCTTCTAGCTTCCTGAGGTGAGAACTTAGATTACTGACTTGATACTTTTCCTTTTCCTTAATGTACACCCTTAATGATGTGAATTTCCCTTCCAGCAACGCTTCAGCTTCATCCCACACATTTGGATATGTTTTGTAATCATTTCCATTCAGTTCAATTCACTTCTTGATGTGCTGGATCAAGTGGCCTCTTTACCACTGAGTGGTAGTGAAAGTCCTGAAATCATCCCAGGAGGGATGGGGAGGGGTGCTGTCTTACTACCTAGTGGAGTTATATATAATTTCAGAATCTCCACGTGATTGGTTTCCACTGACATGTGGGGAAGGGGCAGGGTGGTCCCTGTTTCCTCCAGTACAATGTGAAATTCTTGGCTCCCCACTGGACCTTTGCTGGCTTGAGGGGCGACTAGGCCAAAATGTGCTTTTTTTTTTTAACCCCGTACCGTTTGGCTGGTGTAGAGCAGTTACGGTCAAAACCTTTTCTGAAAACAAATACCGTATGCTAACACATATATATGGAATCTTAAAAAAAAAATAAAGGTCAGAAGAACCTAGGGGCAAGACAGGAATAAAGATGCAGACCTACTAGAGAATGGACTTGAGGATACGGGGAGGGGGAGGGGTAAGCTGGGACAAAGTGAGAGAGTGGCATGGACATATATACACTACCAAACGTAAACTGGATAGCTAGTGGGAAGCAGCCACATAGCAGAGGGAGATCAGCTCGGTGCTTTGTGACCAACTAGAGGGGTGGGATAGGGAGGGTGGGAGGGAGGGAGATACAAGAGGGAAGAGATATGGGGACACATGTATATGTATAACTGATTCAAGTTTTTATAAAGCAGAAACTGACACACCATTGTAAAGCAATTATACTCTAATAAAGATGTTTAAAAGAAAAAAAACCCTTTTCTGTCTTGCTGGCTGCCCCATTCCTGATCCGTATGCTAGAGAGAGCAGACGTTTGTTTTGACTGGGTTTTGTTATTGTTGCTGTTGTTGTTGTTGTTCTTATTGTTGTTGTCGTTGTTGTTTTGTCTGTGCCTTTTGGCATTTCTCTCCCTAGCTGGCTTCAGCTCCAAGCCTGGGATATACGATGCAGAAAGAAAACCCAGGGAACTCACCACCATGTCCTTCCTCTGGTTCTGAGATCCTTAGTGGATCTGCCTTCTCCCACCCACATAGCAGAGTCTTAGGATTATTTTCTATATGGCCCCCAGGGTTATAAGTTGTACTTAGGGAGAAGAATAGGGAAACGTACACCCACTCTATTTTCCCTGAAGCAGAATTGTCTATATGAATTTAATTATAAATTCTGATCTCTAGCATCAGTCTGAATTTAAAATTAAATTTAAATTCAATTTGAATCCAACTGAATTGTATTTTAAATTAAAATTAGAATTAAATATAGCACCCAACAGAAAGAAAAGATCCAGCCTCATCCACTAGAACACAGGCACTAGTCCCCTCCACCAGGAAGCCTACACGAGCCACTGAACCAACCTTAGTCACTGGGGCAGACACCATAAACAGCGGAAACTACAATCCTACAGTCTTCAAAAAGGAGACACCAAACACAGTAAGTTAAGCAAAATGAGAAGACAGAGAAACACACAGCACATGAAGGAGCAAGGCAAAACCCTGCCAGACCTAACAAATGAAGAGGAAATAGGCAGTCTACCTGAAAAAGAATACAGAATAATGATAGTAAAGATGAACCAAAACCTTGGAAATAGAATGGAGAAAATACAAGAAACGTTTAACTAAAGAGCAAACAAGCAGAGATGAACAACACAATAAATGAAATTTAAATTTCTCTAGAAGGGACCAATAGCAGAATAACTGAGGCAGAAGAACGGATAAGTGACCTGGAAGATAAAATAGTGGAAATTACTACTGCAGAGCAGAATAAAGAAAAAAGAATGGAAAGAATTGAGGACAGTCTCAGAGACCTTGGGGACAACATTAAATGCACCAACATTCGAATTATAGGGGTCCCAGAAGAGGAAGAGAAAAAGAAAGGGACTGAGAAAATATTTGAAGAGATTATAGCTGAAAACTTCCCTAACTTGGGAAGGAAATAGTTCATCAAATCCAGGAAGCACAGAGCGTCCCATACAGGATAAATACCAGGAGAAACACGACAAGACACATAGTAAACAAACTAACAAAAATTAAATACAAGGAACAAATATTAAAAGCAGCAAGGGAAAAACAACAAGTAGCACATAAGGCAATCCCCAAACGTTTAACAGCTGATCTTTCAGCAGAAACTCTGCAAGCCAGAAGACAATGGAAGGACATATTTAAAGTGATGAAACAGAAAAACCTACGACCAAGATTACTCTACCCAGCAAGGATCTCATTCAGATATCAGGGAGAAATTAAAAGTTTTACAGACAAGCAAAACTAAGAGAATTCAGCACCACCAAACCAGCTTTACAACAAATGCTAAAGGAACGTCTCTAGGCAGGAAACACAGGAGAAGGAAAAGAACTACCATAATAAACCCCAAACAATTAAGAAAATGGGAATAGAAACATACATATCGGTAATTACCTTAAACATAAATGGATTAAATGCCCCAGCCAAAAGACACAGACTGGCTGAATGGATACAAAATCAAGACCCATATATATGCTGTCTACAAGAGACTCACTTCAGACCTAGGGACACATAGAGACTAAAAGTGAGGTGATGGAAAAAGATATTCCAAGCAAATGGAAATCAACAGAAAGCTGGAGTAGCAATTCTCATATCAGAAAACATAGACTTTAAAACAGAGACTATTACAAGAGACAAAGAAGGACACTACATAACGATCAAGGGATCAATCCAAGAAGAAGATATAACAATTGTAAATATTTATGCATCCAACATAGGAGCACCTCAATACATAAGGCAAATACTAACAGCCATAAAAGGGGAAATCGACAGTAACACAATCATAGTAGGGGACTTTAACACCCCACTTTCACCAATGGACAGATCATCCAAAATGAAAATAAATAAGGAAACACAAGCTTTAAATGATACATTAAACAAGATGGACCTAATTGATATTTATACGACATTCCATCCCAAAAGAACAGAATACACATTCTTCTCAAGTGCTCATGAAATATTCTGCAGGATAGATCATATCTTGGGTCACAAATCAAGCCTTGGTAAATTTAAGGAAATGGAAATCATATCAAGTATCTTTTCCGTCCAAAACGCTATGAGACTAGATATGAATTACAGGAAAAAATCTGTAAGAAATAGAAACCCATGGAGGTGAAACAACACACTGCTTAATAACCAAGAGATCACTGAAGAAATCAAAGAGCGAATCAAAAAATACCTAGGAACAAATGACAATGAAAACACAATGAACCAAAACCTATGGGATGCAGCAAAAGCAGCTCTAAGAGGGAAGTTTATAGCTATACAAGGCTACCTTAAGAAACAAGAAACATCTCAAATAAACAACCTAACCTAACAGCTAAAGCAATTAGAGAAAGAAGAAAAAACCCCCAAAATTAGCAGAAGGAAAGAAATACTAAAGATCAGATCTCACATAAAGGAAAAAGAAATGAAAGAAAAGATAGCAAAGATCAATAAATCGAAAACCTGGTTCTTTAAGAATATAAACAAAATTGATAAACCATTATTAGCCAGGCTTATTAAGAAAAAAAGGGAGAAGACTCAAATCAATAGAATTAGAAATGAAAAAGGAGAAGTAACAACTGACACTGCAGAAATACAAAGGATCATGAGATTACTACAAGCAACTCTAGGCCAATAAAATGGACAACCTGGAAGAAATGGACAAATTCTTAGAAATAAACAACCTTCCAAAACTGAACCAGGAAGAAATAGAAAATATGAACAGACAAATCACAAGCACTGAAATTGAAACTGTGATTAAAAATCTTCCAAGAAACAAAAGCCCAGGACCAGATGGCTTCACAGGCGAATTCTATCAAACATTTAGAGAAAAGCTAACACCTATTCTTCTCAAGCTCTTCCAAAATATAACAGAGGGAGGAACACTTCCAAACTCATTCTACGAGGCCACCATCACTCTGATACCAAAACCGGACAAAGATGTCACAAAGAAAGAAAACTACAGGCCAGTATCACTGATGAACATAAATTGAAATATCCTCAACAAAATATCAGTAAACAGCATCCAACAGCACATTAAAAGGATCAAACACTATGATCAAGTGGGGTTTACCCCAGGAATGCAAGGATTCTTCAATATGTGCAAATCAGTCAACGTGATACATCATATTAAACAACTGAAGGAGAAAAAACACATGATCATCTCAATAGATGCAGAGAAAGCTTTCGACAAAATTCAACACCCATTTATGATAAAAACCCTGCAGAAAGTAGGCATAGAGGGAACTTTCCTCAACATAATAAAGGCCACATATGACAAACCCACAGCCAACATCATCCTCAATGGTGAAAAACTGAAAGCATTTCCACTAAGATCAGGAACAAGACAAGGTTGCCCACTCTCACCACTCTTATTCAACATAGTTTTGGAAGTTTTAGCCACAGCAATCAGAGAAGAAAAGGAAATAAAAGGAATCCAAATTGGAAAAGAAGAAGTAAAGCTGTCACTGTTTGCAGATGACATGATACTATACATAGAGAATCCTAAAGATGCTACCAGAAAACTGCTAGAGCTAATCAATGAATTTGGTAAAGTAGCAGGATACAAAATTAATGCACAGAAATCTCTGGCATTCCTATATACTAATGATGAAAAATCTGAAAGTGAAATCAAGAAAACACTCCCATTTACCATTGCAACAAAAAGAATAAAATATCTAGGAATAAACCTACCTAAGGAGACAAAAGACCTGTATGCAGAAAATTATAAGACACTGATGAACGAAGTTAAAGATGATACAAATAGAGGGAGAGATATACCATGTTCTTGGATTGGAAGAATCAACAATGTGAAAATGACTCTACTACCCCAAGCAATCTACAGATTCAATGCAATCCCTATCAAGCTACCACTGGCATTTTTCACAGAACTAGAGCAAAAAATATCAGACTTTGTATGGAAACACAAAAGACCCCGAATAACCAAAGCAATCTTGAGAATGAAAAACGGAGGTGGAGGAATCAGGCTCCCTGTCTTCAGACTATTCTCCAAAGCTACAGTAATCAAGACAGCATAGTACTGGCATGAAAGCAAAAATATATATCAGTGGAACAGGATAGAAAGCCCAGAGATAAACCCATGCACATATGGTCACCTTATCTTTGATAGAGGAGGCAAGAATATTTAGTGGAGAATAGACAGCCTCTTCAATAAGTGCTGCTGGGAAAACTGGAGAGCTACATGTAAAATAAAGAGATTAGGACACTCCCTAACACCATCCACAAAGATAAAGTCAAAATGGATTAAAGACCTAAATGTAAGGCCAAACACTACCAAACTCATAGAGGAAAACATAGGCAGAACACTCTATGACATAAATCACAGCAAGATCCTTTTTGACCCGCCTCCTAGAGAAATGCAAATAAAAACAAAAATAAACAAGTGGGACCTAATGAAGCTTAAAAGACTTTGCACAGCAAAGGAAACCATAAACAAGACCAAAAGACAACCCTCAGAATGGGAGAAAATATTTGCGAATGAAGCAACTGACAAAGGATTAATCTCCAAATCATACAAGCAGCACATACAGCTCAATATCAAAAAAACAAACAACCCAATCCAAAAATGGGCAGAAGACCTAAACAGACATTTCTCCAAAGAAGATATACAGATTGCCAACAAACACATGAAAGAATGCTCAACATCATTAATCCCTAGAGAAATGCAAATCAAAACTACAATGAGATATCATCTCACACTGATCAGAATGGCCATCATCAAAAAGTTTACAAACAGGGCTTCCCTGGTGGTGCAGTAGTTAGGAGTCCACCTGCCGATACAGGGGACATGGGTTCGTGCCCCTGTCCGGGAGGATCCCACATGCCGAGTTGTGGCTGGGCCCGTGGGCCATGGCCGCTGAGCCTGCACGTCCGGAGCCTGTGCTGCATAGCGGGAGAGGCCACAGCAGTAAGAGGCCTGCATACCACACACAAAAAAAAAATCTACAAACAAAAAATGCTGGAATGGGTGTGGAGAATAGGGAACCCTCTTGCACTGTTGGTCTGAATGTAAATTGATACAGCCACTACGGAGAACAGTATGGAGGTTCCTTAAAAGACTAAAAATAGAACTGCCATACGACCCAGCAATCCCACTACTGGGCATATACCCTGAGAAAACCATAATTCAAAAAGAGTCATGTACCAACATATTCATTGCAGCTCTATTTACAATAGCCAGGACATGGAAGCAACTTAAGTGTCCATCAACAGATGAATGGATAAAGAAGATGTGGCACATATGTACAATGGAATATTACTCAGCCATAAAAAGGAACGAAACTGAGTTATTTGTAGTGAGGTGGACGGACCCAGAGACTGTCATACAGAGTGAAGTAAGTCAGAAAGAGAAAAACAAATACAGTAGGCTAACAGATACATATGTAATCTAAAAAAAAATGAAAAAAGAAAAAAGTGGTCAGAAGAACCCAGGGGCAAGACGGGAATAAAGGTGCAGACCTACTAGAGAGTGGACTTGAGGATACGGGGAGAGAGAAGGGTAAGCTGCGACAGAGTGAGACAGTGGCATGCACATATATACACTACCAAACGAAAAATGGATAGCTAGTGGGAAGCAGCCGCATAGCACAGGGAGATCAGCTCGGTGCTTTGTGACCACCTAGAGGTGTGGGATAGGGAGGTTGGGAGGGAGGGAGATGCCAGAGGGAAGAGTTATGGGGACATATGTATATGTATAACTGATTCACTTTGTTATAAAGCAGAAACTGCCACACCATTTTAAAGCAATTATACTCGAATAAAGATGTTAAAAAAAGAGAGAGACAAATACCGTATGCTAACACATATATATGGAATTTAAGGGAAAAAAATGTCATGAAGAACCTAGGGGTAAGACAGGAATAAAGACACAGACCTACTAGAGAATGGACTTGAGGATATGGGGAGGGGGAAGGGTAAGCTGTGACGAAGTGAGAGAGAGGCATGGACATATATACACTACCAAACGTAAGGTAGATAGCTAGTGGGAAGCAGCCGCATAGCACAGGGAGATCAGCTCGGTGCTCTGTGACCACCTGGAGGGGTGGGATAGGGAGGGTGGGAGGGAGGGAGACGCAAGAGGGAAGAGATATGGGAACATATGTATATATATATAACTGATTCATTTTGTTGTAAAGCAGAAACTACCACACCATTGTAAAGCAATTATAGTCCAATAAAGATGTTAAAAAAATTAAATATAGCTTTGAGTTTAATACATCTATCTTTGATTAAAAATTATAATCACAAGAAACAAGCAGTTCTCTCTGAGTATCCATTTGAAAATACACAGAACAAACAAACATGTGGCTTGAAAAACTAGAAAATAACATTCAGAAGATTCCCAGATAAATCAGGAATAATTAAACGAACTTCATCATAGGTAAAACCCAAATTTTGTGTTGGTATGATAGTTTCCTGGGGATAGTGTTCAGTCCCTAATTTTAGATGTTTTTCCAAATTTCTAAGGTATATCTGCTTTGTTGAGTTAATATTCAGAAATATATACTTCATCTTCAAAATAAAAATGATTATGCCTGTAAAACCTGCTAACGTGACAATCAGGAAGTCCAGTAAATGTGGCAGATTAGTCATTTGGTAAACTCACTAATTTTAGGAGAGACGCAAATTTTGTGGTCACCCAGCATCACAAAACTTAACAGGGAAAATTCTGAACAAAGGGGCTCTCTCTGTCTCTCTGCGCCACTGTTCATCTGTGAAAATGCATGGAAGGAGGAGCTCACTGTTGGCCAAATGAGACAAATGGATTCTGAACCTCTTACTGTGGGTCACTCTTGTAGATTTTGTGTGTTTATGGCCTTTCAGACGTTGATCAATAGTAATGAGAGCTAATATTTCGGGTAGGCATTAGCTCTTTGCTATTTAGTGTAGATAACGCAGTAAATGCTTTGCAAACATTGTCCCATTTAATCCCTACAACCCCCCTATTATTATCCTCAGTTTGGCCAATTGGGAATCTTAGGCTGAGAGAGACTAAGTACTTTGCCCAAAGTCACACAGCTAAGAAGTGGTAGAGCCAAGTTTCAAATTAAAAATTGCCTCTCTTAAATATTATAGTGTCATTTGGGGGCTCCTGGCAACTTTCCAGACATATTTATCGAAGGCACCAGAATATCTTGAGAAGTCAAGCCCTGAACAAACTGGCTGTGAATAAATTAGCAGGCATCTCCTGCAGTTCAAGGGGCTTTACAGGCCCACATACTGTATGTAAACTCGGGTTTTAGGCTGCCATTGAGGATCTTTGATCAATGACCAAGCGATATTTGTTGGACAGGCAGAGATTGATTCGAAAGGAGAAAGATGGAGCTATATTTCCACACCATAGTGTGAAGAGTGGTCTCTTGCATCCCTCCTACTTTTTACCCCAAATTCTATCAGTAACCAAAAGGGTTGTGGGCTGCATCAATATGAAAACAAGCCATTTCAGTGGAAAATACTAACTTGGTGCTATGGAACTATGAAAACCAAGATTGGTTGTTCAAATGAATCTCTGTTTCTAACTCTTCATATAGGAGATAGCTGCAGCTCCACCCCCGCCCCCCCCATCTGCACTCTTACTCCCTTGAAGCTCTCAGCTTCCTGAAGTGACTAGAGGTGAAATTAGTTGTGACCTGGAGGTGTTAGTCAGGCTAGCTGCCAAATATCTAGGTGAAAACCTGGCTATATTTAAGCCATGGCGGCCAAAAATACTCCCCATTAAACCGAACTAGGAGAAAATTTGGTGACCAGACACTGGTTTGGCAATCATTATGCCTCAAAGGTTCCACTTAAAGTGAATCTATTTGAGAGTGACAACTTTGAGAGCAAAGATGGTGTCTTATACACCTTTGCTTAGTGCTCCTGTTGTGGTCCCTTTCACATGGTTGGTGACCCAAAAAGTTATTCTTTGGGACACATGTAAGTACAAGCACAGTTTACTGCCCAGCAACAAGCACCCTGATAGACAAGCACAGTGAAAGATTGTACAGGAAGTCAGCCAAAATGGCAGAAGAAGGACCTCTGAAAATTCTCTCCTCCCTTAAAGCAATGAGAAAACTGGCAAAAATGTTCAGAATCAATGTTTTCAGAGCTCTAGAAATTCACCAAAAGTATGCAACAACCACAGGTATATTTATTCTACAAAAACAGCTGAATCTCAGTAGGAAGAGTGAGCCAGGTGGCATTTCAACTAATCCTGTTCTCATGCCCCTCTATCCAACTCTGTGGTAGCTTTGAATACTAACAGCCTGCAATCACGGTGAAAACCGGCCACCTGGCAGCCACCAGAGGGAGCAGAAATGGCACGGGCCTCCTGCAAAGCCTCATTCCCAGAGAACTGTCATTATTTGACCTGTCTGGTCGTTCCCTGGAAGACCCCACTTGGGTGGCTGTCTCTGACTCAGAGCTTACCCAGTTTGAAATTCCTTTTCCCTGAGGGCATTTGTCAAAAACATTTAGAGCCACAAACAGAACCCAACAATATGTTAAAGGAATCATACACCATGATCAAGTGAGATTTATCCCAGGTGGGCAAGGATTTTTCAATATCCACAAATCAATCAATGTGATACACCACATTAACAAACTAAAGAATATAAACCACACGGTCATCTCAAAAGTTGCAGAAAAAGCTTCTGATAAAATTCGACACCCATTTATGATCAAAATTCTCCAGAAAGTGGGCATAGAGAGAACATACCTCAACATAATAAAGGCCATTTATGACAAACCCACAGCTAACATCATACTCAATGGTGAAAAGCTGAAAGCATTCCCTCTAAGATCAGGAACAAGACAAGGCTGCCCACTCTCACCACTTTTATCCAACATAGTTTTAGAAGTCCTAGCCACAGCAATCATAAAAGAAAAAAAGAAATAAAAGAAATTCAAATTGGAAAGGAAGAAATAAAACTGCCAATGTCTGCAGATGACTTGATGCTACACATAAAAAACCCTAAAGACACCACCACAAAACATCTAGAGCTTCTCAATGAATTTGGTAAAGTTTTAGGATGCAATTAATATACAGAAATCTGTTGCATTTCTGTATACTAACAATAAAGTATCAGAAAGAGAAATTAAGGAAACAATCCCATTCACCATCGCAACAAGAAGAATAAAATACCTCGGAATAAACCTAACTAAGGCGGTAAAAGACCTGTACTCCAAGAACTATAAGAGGCTAATGAAAGAAATTGAAGACAACACAAACAGATGGAAAGGTACAACGTGTTCTTGGACTGGAAGAATCAGTATTGTTAAATTGACCATACTACCCGAGGCAGTCTACAGATTCAACACAATCCCTATCAAAATACCAATGGCAGGGCTTCCCTGGTGGCGCAGTGGTTGAGAGTCCGCCTGCCGATGCAGGGGACACGGGTTCGTGCCCCGCTCCGGGAAGATCCCACATGCCACGGAGCGGCTGGGCCCGTGAGCCATGGCCGCTTAGCCTGCGTGTCCAGAGCCTGTGCTCCGCAATGGGAGAGGCCACAACAGTGAGAGGCCCGCGTACCGCATAAAAAAAAAAAACAAAAAACAACAAAAAAAAAAACCAATGGCATTTCTCACAGAACTAGGACACAAAAAACTTTAATTTGTAAGAAAACACAAAAGACCCTGAAGAGTCAAAACAATTTGAGGGAGAAAAAAAAAACATTTAGAGGCAATTAATTATCATTGCAGCTGCCTGAGGCAGTGGGCCACACTTGGGGCAAACAACAGGAGAACCAAAATCTTATAAGGGAAACCTAGGTAATGAGATGTCCGTAGGGACTTTGTAAAGCTATGACATATCCTTAGGAAACTTGGAGGCCTGGTACCTTCCCAGGATGATGGCCAGCTCTGGAAAGACCCAAAAACGAGGGGAAATGAAAGCTAAAACAGAACTGACAAATAGCAGGCAGAGTTTTGAAGCCATACACACAGTCCTCCTTGGCAAAGACTGGGAAATTTAGCAGTTACAGGCATTTGAAGGCATTTCTGTGCAATCATTTGGTAACCACCAAACTAACCAAGTGGTGAATTTGGTAACCACACACAACAGAGGATACAGAAGTCCAGAAAAGCCACTAAAAAATCAAATGACAGCAAGAATACCCACAACAAACAGCAACAACAAAACCTGGAAAGGAGGCAGTATCTGAATTCCAGAGTTGCCACATTCTATCATTGAAAATGTTCAGCTTTCCACCAAAACGTATCAGACATGCAAAGAAGCAGGAAAGTGCGGGAGATACACATGGATGTCCAGACATTGGACTTACTAGAAAGAGACTTTAGATCAGCTATTGTAAACTTGTTCAAACATCTGATGGAAGCCATGTCTTATGAATTAAAGGTAAGCATGAGAACGATGGCTCATCAAATAGAGAATATCATCAAAGAGATAGAAATCGTTTTAAAAATACCAACTAGAAATTCCGGAGCTCAAAAATATATTAACTGCAATGAAAAATTCACTAAAGAGTCTCTACAGAAATTAGAACTGGTATGATGAAACAAAATCATCAAGCATGAAATTTAGAGGCAATTGAGATTGTGCACTCTGAGGAAAAGAAAGAAAAAAGAATGAAGAAAAATGAACAGAGCCTCAGAGGCCTTGTAGGGCATGATTAAGCACACCATCTTATGCATAATGAGAGTCCCTGGAGGAGAGAAGAGGAGAAAAATGGGAAGAAAGAATAAGGGGAAAACATGGCCCCCAACTCCCCAAATTTGATTGAAATTATTAATCTAGGCAAACAAAAAGCTCTGAAACGCCATGGAGGATAAACTCAAGGAGATCTGTACCTAGAACCAGCTTATTCAAGCTGATGACAGTCAAGGACAATGAAAGAATGTTGAAAGCAAGGAGACAAGCAGCTCATCACATACAAGGGATTAACAGCTGACTTCTCATCAGAAACTTTGGGGAACAGAAGACAGCGGGAAGTCACCTTCAAAGTGCTGAAAGAAAAAATCCCATCAACCAAGGATATTCTATCCAACAAAACTCTCTCTTCAAAAACGAAGGGAAGATAAAGCCATTCTCAGACAAAGAAAAGCTGAGTGAATATATTGCTAGCAGACCTGCCCTACAAGAACTACTAAGCGGAAATCCCCAAAAGGTACTAGAGAGTGACTTGAATCCACCTGAAGAAACAAAGAGCATCACTAAATGTAACTAAGCAGGCATTTATAAAAGACAGCATCAGTGTATTGTTGTTTGTAACTCTTTTCTACCTTTGTCTGGTTTAGAAGAGAAGTGCATAAAGCAATGATTATAAACCAATCTGGATGGGCTTAAAGTTAAGGTGTAAAGATGCAATTTGGGGGACAATAATAGTACAAAGGAGCTGGTGGGTCCAGAGGTATACAGGACCAAAGTTTTTGTATAATATTAAAATTAAGTTGGTATTATTCTGAGTTAGATTCTTTTAAGTTAAGACCTTAATTGTCAACTATGAGCTCACCACTAAGAAAATAATTCAAAAACAATAAGAGGATGAAAATGGTATGTCAGAAAATATCTATTTAACACAAAATGGCACCTCAATGGTAAGAGAGAGGAACATAAAGACACGAGGGAAAAAAACAAAAATGGTTGACATAAATCCCACCTTAACAGTAATCACATTAAGTGTAACTAGAATGAACACTAAAAGGTAAAGCAGATATTGGCAGAATGTCATACAGATGGAAAGCAGAATGGTCGTTGCCAGGGGCTGGGGGGAGAGGAGAGGAATGGAGAGTTAGTGTTAAATGGGAACAGAGCTTCGTTTAGGGAAAATGAAGATGTTCTGGAGATGAATATGGTGATCGTTACACAACAGTGTGAATATACTTAATGACACAGAACTCTATGCCTAAAAATGGTTAAATGTTAAATTTTATGTTATGTTTTATTTTATTTTTTTCCTTATAAAAAGGAGAAAAACGGAGAGACATCCCCTGCCCATTGATTGGGAAACTTAATATTGTTAATTTGGCAATACACCCCAAACTGATCTACAGATTCAACGCAATGTCCAAAAAAATCTCAGCTGACTTCTTTGAAGAAATAAACAAGCTGATCTCAAAATTCACACGGAAATTGAAGCGTCCAAGAATAGCCAAAGCAATCTTGAAAAAGAATATTAAGTTGGACGGCTCACACTTTCCAATTTCGAATCTTGCTACAAAGCTCCAGCAATCAAGAGAGTGTGGGTTTGGCATAACGGTAGTTATACAGAGTAATGGAATGGAATTGAAAACCCATCAATTAACTTTCACATTTATAGTCAATTGATTTTTCAAACAGGATGGCAAGATAATTCTATGGGTTAAGGAAGGGTGTTTTCAACAAATGATGCTGGGACAACTGGATATCCACAAGCAAAATAATGAAATTGGACCCAATCCTTATTTCACTCCATATGCAAAAATTAATTCAAAATGGGTTATAGACGTAAATATAAACACTAAAAATATAGAACTCCTAGAAGAAAGCATAGCAGTAAATCTTCCTGACATTAGATTAGGGAATGGCCTCTTAGATATAATACCAAAAGCCCAAGGAACAAAAGGAAAACTGATTTATTGGACTTGGTCAAATCTTAAACTTTATTTGATGCAAATCATACTATCAAAGATGTTGAAAGAGCACCTACAGAATGGGAAAAAGTGTTGGAAAATCATGTAACTTATAAGGGACTTATATCTGGATGCTATAAATTAGTTTTAAAAACCAATAATAAGATCATCTATACCATTTTTCTAGATTCCACATATATGGGTTAATATGCAATATTTGTTTTTCTCTTTCTGACTTACTTCACTCTGTATGACACTCTCTAGGTCCATCCACATCTCTACAAATGACCCAATTTCGTTCCTTTTAATGGCTGAGTGATATTCCATTGTATATATGTACCACATCTTCTTTATCCATTCATCTGTCGGTGGACATTTAGGTTGCTTCCACGTCCGGGCTATTGTAAATAATGCTGCAGTGAACATTGGGGTGCATGTGTCCTTTTGAATTATGTTTTTCTCAGGGTATATTCCCAGTAGTGGGATTGCTGGGTTATAGGATGGTTCTATTTTTAGATTTTTAAGGAACCTCCATACTGTTTTCCATAGTGGCTGTATCAGTTTACATTCCCACCAACAGGGCAAATGGGTTCCCTCTTCTCCACACCCTCTCCAGCATTTATTGTGTTTGTAGATTTTTTTTGATGATGGCCATTCTGACCACTGTGAGGTGATACCTCACTGTAGCTTTGATTTGCATTTCCCTACTAATTAGTGATATTGAGCATCTTTTCATGTGTCTCTTGGCCATCTGTAGTCTCCTTTGGAGAAATGTCTATTTAGGTCTTCTGCCCATTTTTGGTTTGGGTTGTTTGTTTTTTTGATATTGAGCTACATGAGCTGCTTGTATATTTTGGAGATGAATCCTTTGTCAGTTGCTTCATTTGCAAATATTTTCTCCCATTCTGAGGGTTGTCTTTTCATCTTGTTTATGGTTTCCTTTGCTGTGCAAAAGCTTTTAAGTTTCATTAGGTCCCATTTGTTTAGTTTTGTTTTTATTTCCATTACTCTAGGAGGTGGGTCAAAAAAGATCTTGCTGTGATTTATGGCAAAGAGTGTTCTGCCTATGTTTTCCTCTAAGAGCCTTATAGTGTCTGGCCTTACATTTAGGTCTTTAATCCATTTCGAGTTTATTTTTATGTGTGGTGTTAGGGATTGTCCTAATTTCATTGTTTTATGAGTAGCTGTCCAGTTTTCCCAGCACCACTTATTGAAGAATCTGTCTTTTCTCCATTGTATATTCTTGCCTCCTTTGTCATAGATTAGGTGACCATAGGTGGGTGGGTTTATCTCTGGGCTTTAAATGTATGAATACCAAGGGGGAAAGTGGGGGTGGGAGGAACTGGGAGATTGGGATTGACACATATCCACTACTGATGCTATGTATAAAATAGACAACGAATGGGAACATACTGTATAACACAGGAGATGGTACTTAATGCACTGTGGTCACCTGAATGGGAAGGAAATCCCCAAAAGAGGGGATATATGTATACGTATAGCTGATTCATTTTGCTGTACAGGAGAAACTAACACAACCTTGTAAAGCAACTATACTCCAATAAAAATTAATTTAAAAAAAAATAATAAAATATTAACCTTATTGAGAAATGGGCAAAAGATGTGTTTCTTCCCAAAAGATAGAGAAATGGCCAATAAGATCATGAAAATTGGCTCAATACAATTTAAAATTCCGTAGGGAAATTCAAATAAAAAGCACAACGAGATACAACTTCGCAGCCATCTAGATGGCTATTATTTTATAAGGTGGGGAGGGAAGGGAGAGAGGGAGTATGGGAAGAAGGAAGAAAGAAAAACAGAAGACAAAACTGTTGACAAAATGTGGAAAATGGGAACCCTTGGGCATTACTGGTAGGGCTGTAGCTGCTGTGGAAGACCATATGGTGGTTCCCCAGAAAATTAGGTTTGGGATTACCATATGATTCAGCAATTACACTTCTAGGAATTGCAAAAAGGGGCTCAATCAGATAAGGTGAAAAATCCCAGGTGTTCATCAGCAATGAAAGGATAAGCAAAATGTGGTATATATACACAACGCAATATTACTGAGGTTTAAAAAGAAATGAAATTCTGATACATGCCACAACATGGATGAACGTTGAAGACGTTGTGCTGGATGAAATAAACCAGGTACAAAATGACAATTATCTTATGACTTCACTTATATGAGGTAAGTAGAGTAGTCAGATTCATAGAGATAGAAAGTAGAATGGTGATTGCCAGGGTCTGGTGGGAGAGAGGCATGGAGAATTATTGTTTAATAGGTACAGGGTTTCAGGTTGGGGTGATGAAAAGTTCTGGATGTGGATGATGGGGATGATTGCACATCCATGTGAATGTACTTAATGTCATTGCATTTTATACTTAGCATGGTTAAAATGGTAAATTTTATGTATGTTATGTATATTTTACCACAATAAAAATATAGAAAGAAAGAAAGACTCAGTCTCATGGAAAATTACTTTGCCCTGCCAGGAAATTTCTTATGTATCAAAGGCAAAATTTTCATTAGGAATATAGGTAGAGATTTACCAATGATAGTGTATGCATTTATAATCTTTAAAATTGAATTTGTATTTCAAAATTTTCCCAAAAAGAAAACTTCAGTTCTACATGGATACACTGATGAACAAGATCACACATTTAGAAGAAAAAATAGTGACAGCCCGACAGAACTTTTCCAGAAAATACAGGAGGAACTCTTGCCTATACATTTTATGAGGGCAGCATTACTTTCACACAAAAAATAGAAAAAGACACTACAAGGGGAAAAAAGCACCACAGACCAATATCCTTGATGAATATACATGTAAAACTACAATATGAATCCAGTGATATATAAGAAGTATAATCCATGACCAAGCAGATTTATCCTAGGAATGCAAGGTCATTTTAACATTAAAAAGTGCATTGATGTATTTTTTGTCATATTAAGGGAATGAAAGAAAAAATGATTATCACAATATAAGACAGAAAAGTCATTTGATAAAATAAAACATCCATTCATGATTAAAACAAACAAAAAACTGATAACTTAAGAACAGAAGGGAACATACTTAACCAGATAAAGTGCTTCTACCAAACACCTGCTGTTGGCCTCATACTTAATGGTGAAAGACTGAATGCTTCTCCCATAAGATTAGGAATGTACCAGAATGTCCACTCTCACCATGTCTATTCAATATTATACTCGTGGCCCTGGTTGATGAGTTAAGGCAAGAAAAAGAAATACAAGGCATACAGATAGAAAAGGAAGAAGTAAAAAATGATCTTCATTTTCAAAAGGCATGATAATCTACATAGAAAATATTTAGTAGTCTACAAAAATCAAAAATCATCTCCCAGATCAGATAAGCAATTTCACAAGGTCACAGGACAGAAATTCAATATTAAAAATGTCCTATTTCAATAGAGTAGGAACAGATAATTGGAGATGAAGAAAAAAATTTTAATGTCACTAACCATAGCACTAAAATGAATGAAATACCTACTAAGAAGTTTAACGTAATATGTGCAAGACTTGTATGCAGGTAACTATAAAATATTGCTGAGAGAAATTAAGGAAGACCCAAATAAATGGAGATATACTATGTTCATGGGTCAGAAGACTCCAAAAGGTTTAAGATGTCAAGTCTCTTATAATTCCTCTATACATTTGCCATAATCATAAGTAAAATGAAAAGCTATTTCTAAAACTTATATGGAAATGCAAGGGACATAACAATAGCCAAAGCCATTTGGATAAGAACAAAGATGGAGGACTTACACTACCAAATTCCCTGACTTAATGTAAAGGTATAGTAGTCATGACAGTGTGGTATTACCATAAAAATAGACGTATGGATCAACTGATAAAATAGAAAGCCTAGAAATAGATGTACACAAAAATATGGTCAGTTGATTTGTGACGCAGGTGCTAAGATAATTAAATTAACTGATAATTAACTAATAGAGCTGGAGAAAGTGGATCTCCATATGGAAACCGCAAACAAACGTGAATACCTCACACTATATGCAAAAAAAAACCCTCAAAATAAATAATAGAGCTACCTACAATAGAAAACCTGCAGGAAAATATGGGAGAAAACTTCCGTGTTGTGAGGTTAGGCAAAGATATCTTAGGTAGAACATCCATTCAAAAATTATGAATCATAAAGGAAAACAACCAATGGACCGTTAACAAAGTTAAAACAAAACCCGAAAACTTTTGCTTCTCTAAGTCCAGGGTTCAGTATCTCTGTGTGGCACCACTTTTTACTCCTATACTGGAACCTCATGACTGACCTTGAATTCTACTTAACCCCTAGAAGAGAAAACTGGGTCTACTTATTTTCAGTTGCAAAAACGTACTTTATTGTCTTGAGCATCTGCTTGCAAAGCTCCCCCCTTTCTCTATTTCCTGGCCAACTTCTTTCCTCACTCACTTCAGGCATGTCTTCTCTGGGGAATCTCCAAGACTCTATTCCAACACTCGAGGCGGGGTGGCTGTCCCTCTTCCATCCTCCCATAGCCATATAAACTTCCTTCTATCTCTCTCTATTGTAATCATCCTTTTTTTTTTTTTTCGGCTTCTTTCCCACGGAATGACTTGAAGCAGCAACAAAACCTCATCTGTTTTTATAACCTCAGGCCATGGCCCGTGATAGACTCCTGGAGAGACAATCAGTCCTGTATCCTCACATGTATATAAGAGGTGCCTCCCTAAGCAACATTATTATTTCAAAAACCAAGTAAAGACCCTTAGGCCACCTACTTCCACTCTTCCTTCCAGGTACTGTTTGCAGAGAGCTCCCTTGAAGTCAGTGGAGCAGAGCCTCATAGTTCTGGGTGATAAACAGGGGGCAAAACTAAGCAGCTTCTGTTGAAACCCAAGCGTCAAAGATGGAATCTCATATAACAGGACTAGGTAACAAGGAGCTCTCACCTCAGTTGTTCTGATTTCAACTTAGCCCAGCCCAGGTCCTTCCCCTCCGTCCCTCACATTTTTCAAGCCCTCCAGTCCCCAAGCCACCTGTCCACTACCCATCAGATGCTGACTGTCTCACAGTCAGCATCTCATATAACCCACTGAGAGGTAAACCTCTGCCGTTGATTTGGACTGTGGATACCATCACCCAGCTCACCCTCCTTGCTTTGATAACCCATTTAGACCCATACACCTCCCCAGGGCTTTAACGTACACAATCCTATGTATCTAAATGTGGGGAGGGTCCACACGAACACCCCTGTCTATGGCATCCCCACCAAAAGACAACTCACCATCTGCCGGAACACTTCTGCTTTATATGTTCAGCAATCAGAAACCTGGCTTAAGCCTGCTGGGAGGTTCAGAGGAAAGAAGAAAAAAAGAGACAGAGAGAGGGGAAGGGTGGGAGTAAGAGATACAGGAACAGAGGGGATGTCACATACCAGAAATGTATCCACTGCTTGAGCACAGTGCACTGGGTTGCAGGAGGGAGGAAAGACAGGGCGGGGTCAGAGGGGCTGGAGGGGTGTGGAGGGCCAGGCCCTCAGCCTCTTTGCACACAGCAGAGTCAGGAGCTTAGCTGGTCTCTTCAAGGAAGTCCCGTCGGTCACTACAAGCACATCACACCCTCCTAGAAGCATGATATTCATTCCCTTCCTTCCACCTCCTGACGCGGTGAGTCTGCTTTCCCTCTGGTGTCATGGTTTGTCAGCCCCCGGAGCTGGGATGTGCTCTGTAGAGGTCACTGCTATATCCCCAGCACCTGGAACAAGGCCGAGATCTACATACTAACTTGTTGAATACCAGGGAAGGCAGGGACCATTAGGATGAGGCTATTCTTCTCCCTCTCTCCCTCTCCCTCTGCAGAACAGGAAAGGTCAGCTTAAAGACACTGAGGAATTTGTTGTTTTGTCTGACACCATGTAGAACCCATCCAATGGCACAGGATTGCCCAGGGAGCCTGCTGGTCCCCAAGGGTCTTGGAGGAGCCACTTCCAGAGAGCCCTGGCCTGTTTCACCAAGTCCTTCAGGTGAGAGCTCAGAGCCAGCCTCTTCCTCTCTCACTGCTCACAGCCAAGCCAACATGCTTCCCCTTCCTGCTCCACCCAGAGAGTCCCCAGGCCATGCCTGACTTCCCCCAGCATTCCCAAGGGTCCAGTTGTCACTCTGCTTTCCTTTGTAGGGTAGGATATCAGACACTCAGAAGCTGAGACCTCAGGGCACAGACACAGACCCATGAACGGTGATCAAGCCCCCTGTGCTGCCACCTGTCCCTGCTTTCCCCAGTTTCTCAGTCGCTGGGCCCCAAACAAATGCTGCCACACTCGACTGTTTTCACCTCGTCTTTTCAACAGTGTAGTTTTCAACACTGACACCAGCCTCAGGTGAATTGGGGGTTGTCAGTGGTGGGGGTGTGTGGCAGAGGGAGGGAGCTAGCATCTTACTTAGCCCTATAAGGCTGTACACCCTTCTTCTTGGGGCAGTGCCGCTGGTTCCTCAGTCATGTTTGCAAGAGGCTTCAGCCAATGAGGAGTGAATTTTCCACAGCAGACAGCTCTGACCCTGAGGGGAAAGGACTGCAGGAATGAGAAAGGAATAACATCTCTCTTCTCCTAACACCACACGGAGTCTTCATATCTGAGGACCACTGGGCAGTGGTTGTATAGAAGGGGATGGGGGAGGTACACGTGGAAAAAGAATCTCTGGATCCGAATAAAAACTCTTAGCCCCACACACATAGAGTCAGATCCCAAGCACCCCCACTCCACCACAAGGCAGCCCCTCCAACAGGCAACCTGGTCTCTAACTACAGATTATTCATTTTCATAAGATGATTGTTTTTTTTCCCCCTTTCTAAGGTGACCTTGATACGTATTGCAACATAATATCAGCAGGGGAAGTCTATCCCGGGGGTTGGACCATATTTGTCCCTTTAGCCCAACAACATGTGAAGGCCCTGTTAGATTTTGCAACACCAAAAATCACCAGGCAACAGATAAAGATACAGGATATGCTCTTCATATCAAAGAGCCTAACTGGCACACACCAAAATATCCTTTTCTCCACGTAGTCCCCTATACAAGGCCAGGAGTGGAAAAAGTGCTTGGACAGTGCCTGCTGTGTGAATTAATTGTCCTTTAGCTGTTCAGAGGTGCAGTGTCTATAAGCACTAATGAGTCCCACGTGGAATAGGGCTCCGGTAGGAAACAACATTTGGGAGTCCCAAATAGATAGCTGTTTTATAGACCTTTTCCTACGCCCCTGGAGGGCAGCGAAGGTGAAACCCACAGGTACAGAATCTTAGTGTGATTGGTTTGCTTTAGGTCTAGTGTCTCAGCAGCTATTCCTGGTGGCCTAGGAACTGCCCATTTCCCCACATGGCTCTGTTCTCCTAGGCTGGGCCCTGTTTCATGGGGATGCTCAGTTCCATATCGCTGCTTCTCCAAAAGAGGCTGGGATCTCACATCCTGGGGCTCTATCCTGTCCAAAGTATGAGAGTATCTCCAACTCCCAGGGTCTTGGGAGCCTGCTGGCCTTTCACTCCTTTGTAGCTGCTGTTACCTCTCACATCAGTCACTAGACACGACTGAGGGTTACAGAGAATGTCTGCCCATGCATGCGTGCGTGTGTGTGTGTTTAGGACGTGAATATTTGTGGAAACAAGGAATTATACGCTGAAATCTGGTGGATAAACATGGAGAGGGGTTCAGCGGCCACACTTGAAATCCAAGCAGCAGAGATGGGATTTTATGTAGCAGGATGTGGTATCAAGGAGTCCTCACTTCTGATCCTCACCCTCAGAACAGCCCCACCCTGTCCAGGTTTCTCAAATCTGACCCTAACATTTTTGAAGCCCTTTAGGCCCAGAGCCACCTGCCCACTACTGTCCAGACTCCAACTGACACCCACACACAGCACTATACATCATCTCCTGGAAGGAACACCTCTGCTGTCGATTTGACCTCAGGCTGCCGTCACCCCTCTCAGCCCCTCTTGGGGCTTTGATGCACCACATGGCCTTACCTGCATCCCACTTTGTACAGGCCTTTGGATTCTGCAGCCTCACAGCAGTAGATAGTTTCCCCTGCAAGCCCCAGATTCATAAGGTATTCCCCATATGCCTCCCCAAGAACACTCCCTGCCTGGGAGAACCATAATCTTTCTGGCTGACCTTGGGCAAGTCCTTCCTCTCCTTTGGGCTTGGCACTTCCGGAAGTGATTGCCTGCATTTTCAGTAAGTCATGTTCTCCTACCTGTGTGCATCCTTAAGCCTTCTGATCCTTGTCTGTTTGTGGAGGGCTCAGGATCAGCCGGAAATATGCCTCCCCTTCTTGTCAGCCATGATTAGGAACGCATGAACTTGTGCATCTCAAGAGAGGCCTCATTACCCCTTGAACAGTCAGGTGAACAGTCAGAGCACACAGGACAGTTGTGTGGAGGAAGTGGACAGACAGTTCAGCAGTAGGGAGAGGCGTGGGTCATCAGTTTTCCACCTTTGGTTCTCAAACATTACTGAGCCCAAGTTCTGAGCTCTCCTCCTTTGCATATGTTTCCCCCCACCCCCAAGTACATCATATCACAATCCCTGAACCCTAGGGATGGTTCAGGTAGGTGAAGAAAGTGCACAGTTCCTCAGGAGAGGGTATGGGTCAGCAGGATCTCCCAGCTCTTATGGTGAACAGATGACCATTGGAGCCTACAAGTGAGCAAGAGATTAAACATGGTTTGTTTGGTTTTTTCTTTTTTCTTTTTTTTTTTCCCCACCCCATCCACCCTCATTCTCTCTGGTGCTATGTCCCAGTGAAATCCTGGGCAACCTTTGGAAGGTGGCAACATTTGTCTTCAGCTCTGCCAAACATTACACAGCCTGCTGGGTTACAGGGGCTTCACACGTGTTCAGTTTATTCTCCAGTCTTCCAAAACAAGGGGAGTGGTGTGAATGCCATTCTGAGGTCACATCGCCAGCAAGGGACAGAGCCAGGATTCAGTCCCCGGCTGATCTGAGGCAAGGGCCCTTCCATTACAGCAGTGCAGCCTACACGCCATTGGTCCCAGCTAGGAGCCCTGGGTTCTCTCTGTCACAGTTCACCCTCTTAGGGACAGGGATTCTGTACATACAGCCCTACACCCAACAAAGCTGAAACACTAAGGGGGTCAGGGTTCCTAGGTGACAGGATCACCTGGAGATAGTTGCCACTGCTCAAGGTCCAATCTCATACCACACCACACCCCACTGGAGAATTATTTATATTAATAGAATGATGGTGGTCATCCAATGGAAAAAGAGTGACATCTGCTGTACCCTTCACCTGTTGCTCCCTGAGGCAATTCTACAGACCTCCGGGACACTCCTGAGCATGGTCTGAAAACCACTGGTCTCATACAAAAGATGGAGTCTAATGGTGGGCCTTTCAAGCACAGAATAATGTGTGTAGCCCTCAGCTTTCCAAGGCAGGGAGCTCAATCATTCAACCTTCCCAATGGAGAGCACACTCTCGAGGACCACAACCACAAAAGGCTGACCCATCCGGATAGTCTTAGGTTGGAGGTGGACCAGGACGGAGGGGCAAAGAGGGGCCAAGAATGATACCCAGGTCTCCAGCTTGAGTGACCTGTGGCCTGCGGTTGCCATTCACCAAGATAGGGATCACAAGTGGAGAAGCAGGATTCAGCGGGAAGCTGAAGACATCAGGTCTGGACGTAGACACTGCTAAAATTCACAGAGCCGATGGGATGGTGGGGAGCTACCTTAAATATGCTCACAATGACAAAGGAAATCAACAAAATCCTATGCCACTTGGGGAGTGGATACATATGCTGTTTCATTTATTTAATTTTTTTTACATACATGATTATCCACATAATAAGTGTGTTATGTTTTGGTGTATGTTGTGAAGGTAGGGCTCAAACTCTGTGGTAACTCTACAAGGCATTTAATAATGAATAGTTGTTACAGTTACCATTCATCTCAGTGGACCAGGAGGAGCTCTGTTTTTTCTTCAGTTGACTGAACTGGGTTGGACTTGTATCACCCTCAGTGCTTTCTTAATATCTCCCAGTGCTGTCGGATTTACCTCATCAATCTCCACAGCATTCCTGAAGGGTTGAGAAGGACTTTGGGGGCTGGGGATGAGTCCAGGGGCTTATAGGAATAATAGCTTCTGTCTCACAGAAGGGCTGTGAGGATTGAGTGGGATGCCCTTCCACAGAGCAGCAGGTGTTGAACCGGGCCCAGGGCCGACAGAGCAGTTTCTTCGAGGTCAGGCGCTTTGGGGTAGGCTTTGGATCTCATTTGTCCCCCCTTCCCCCCAACCTGCCCCAGCAGCCATTTGCATGAAAATCATGAATACACTAGCAATAGCTGAGAGCTTGCAACGAGGAGGGCTATGGACTGCTGAAATGATTGCTGGAGATATAGCACGTCTCCTTCCCTTTTAACCCAGCTAGGGTCAAAGAGCTTTCCCCACCTCAGCTCTGTGAAGTGAGGGTCAGAACTGTCATTTTGGTCTAAGAGAAGTGACCAGGAGAGAATCGCGGTCAGCCAAAGTCACGGTCAGGGATGGGTCTGGTCCTGGCCCCCAGATCTCCGGACCCTCAGTACAGTGTTCTTCTGTCCAGCTGGCCCATTATCATGTCCCGTCCTTCTGAAATACCTTGTCGTGGGGGGTTAAAATAGGCATGTTCCTCTACGGGTAAAAGGGTCTAGCTTTGCTATGTACTTTATTCCTTCTATGCCTGGGAGGAGACAAGTGTGAAGGGGCTTTAGTGTTGGCTGACAACCTATCACGGGCCCAACTCATTACATAGTTTTCGATTCTTGCACACACATAGGTTAGGATCTCAGGTTGGCATCAGGGAGCACATCGCTGCACCTTCTCAAAGACTTGTTTTCGGTTATTGAAAATTGGGGTGAGTCTTACCAACCTTGCGTGGTTGTGGTGGGGACTACATAAAGCAGCCAGTATGTACACCCCAAATGAAAAGCCATATGAGAAGACACAGGAAATAAAACGAAAAGAGAAGTGAGAGGCTGGGAGTAAACACGTTCTTCAATTATAACACATTAAAGAATCATAGTTACATTATACAGAGAACTCTGATGAAACAGCTCGAGAAACACACACCCACAAACAAATAACAATAGGAAAGTTAGCAGAGAACCTGAACAGGTTGTTTACAGAAATACAAATGGTGATACAAAAGGAATAGGAGCTCAACACCACAGGCAATGATGGAAACAAAATAACAATGGGGTTACACTTTTCAAACTGCAAATTGACAAACATTTAAAAATTAATGATATCGAAAGAGTAGCATACACTGATGTTGTGAGTGTGCGTTGGTGCAGATTGTTTGGAGAGCCGTTAAGCAGGGGTTGATTGACTCTAATCTCTTGACCCTACAGTGCATCTCCGCATTCTCCTTCTTCCTCCTGCCACAGACCAGAAGTAGAAGCAGACTGGGACAACCGTTACTTCCTAGACTAGAGCCCTGGGGGCTCAGGTGTCATGGCCTTAAGACCCATCGCAGTGTTCTACAAAACCTATTTCAAGCCCTGGACACACCTTTGGGCATCCTCAAGGTCAGGACCTTGGGAGCGTCCCCAGGGCTGAGCCTGAGCCTTGACTGAGCAGCCTGACTTCCAAGAATTACAGCCAAAGTTCTCCGGGTCTCTGTGAAACACAAATTTCTAGATCCGTGCTTCCCTCGATTGCACTACCTTGGCTTCCACTACCGTAGGCAAGAGAAATCTGGAGTTTGATTATGCATCCCCAGCATAGCTGTGGCTCCACTCCTTGCAAATTCAAGGGCAGTTTCAGGGATTTGGCAGCGCCTTCCTGTCTACAAACTGAGTTTCTGGATATGAGGATGGGTCTGGTGAAGAGAAGTACAGTCTACAATTACCTGGGTTTGAATAAAATAAACAATGCGCAAGTCAGTCTTTCCTTAAGCCTCCAGGCTTATATATTCATAAATAGAGTAATGTAAAAATTGGGAGGCATCACTCTCAATTAGTCATTTAAGCATGTATGCTAAAGTGCAATGGTGGGGCTGGAAGCCTGATTAGAGTCGGTTTGAGGGAGAGCGAGGGAGAGGAAAGGGAAACAATGATATTAGTCAATGAGGCATCTCAGTACTTGAAGGAGAGCCAGAGAATGTATCAACTGCTTGAACACAGTGTACTCCTCTCCAGGATGGGGTAGTGGAAATCTGGGAGAGGGAGGCAGGGATGGGGTTTCAGACTCTTAGGCCTCTTTACACCCAGCAAAATGATGAAGAGCTCTGCTGGCCTCTGACAATAAGCCCTTTCAGACATGACATGCCCATTGCACGTCACAGAAAACATGAACTTCACTGGCATCTTGCTGCTGCTGAATCCCGACCAGGTGACTATGGCTTCTCTCCAACATCCCAGATCATCAGCTCCAGGAAGGCTGGGATCTAGGTCTCTAGAGTTCACTGTTGTATCCCCAGTGCCTAGAAGTGACCCTGGTGTGCACATAGCAGGCCCGCAACACACTTGCTGAAAGAAGGAATGAATGTCAGTATTAGCCAGGATGGTTTTTCTCTAGTTTCCAGGACAGGACTGGCTCAGCTAAAGGCACTGTGCCCTTCATGTATTTTGTCAGCACCATGGAGAATCCATCCAATGGCACAGGCTCACCTAGGGAGCCTGCTAGAGGAGCCAGTTCCAGAGAGCCCTGGCCTGTTTCACCAAGTCCTTCAGGTGAGAGCTCAGAGCCAGCCTCTGCTTCTCTCACTGCTCACAGCCAAGCCAACATGCTCCCCCTTCCTGCCCAACCCAGAGAGTCCCCAGGCCACGCCTGACTTCCCCCAGTGTTCCCAAGGGTCCAGCGGTCACTCTGCTTTCCTTTGTAGGAGAGGATATCAGACACTCAGAAGATGAGACCTCAGGACCCACAGACACAGACCCATGAACGGTGATCAAGCCCCCTCTGCTGCTACCTGTCCCTGCTTTCCCTAGTTTCTCTGTCACTGGGCTTAAAATGAATGTGGCACTCTTGATTCTTTTGGCTCCATGATATTTATTGTCCCTTTCCACACCAACATCCACCTCCTGTGGTTTATGGTTTGCCTCTTTTGGTGGGGGCATTGTGAGGGGGGATGAGTTGGGGGAGGGAATTACCACATTACTTAGCCATATGAGTCAGTACTCCTGTACCTTGGAGCAGAACTGCTTATTTCTCAGCCACTGTTGGGATAGGACTGTGTTTGATGGACAGTAATGGTTCTACTGGTTTCAAACATTTCAAAAAGGGTGGCTGTTGGGTGTGACTGAGTGATAGCCATTGGGGCCGGGGGCCAGGGGGTGGTTCAAGGATCGTGAGTAGAGGGACAGGGAGGCTGGGTCAAAAGGAGAGAAGATGTCATAGAACTCAAGGCTTTTAGAGGCGTTAGAGCCACTGGCCCCAACGACCCCCACCCCACCCTTAAAAAGAATCCCTCCAGCACATGGTCTCGTCCATAACCTCAGGTCGTTGATCTCATATTATGACACCATGTCCTTTTGTAAGCTGCTCTTGGTATGTATTGCAGTAAAATAGCAGTACGGGAAGAGCTGAGTCTGATGAGTGCTTCCCAGAACTGAGAAGAGCCTGGGCTTTTCTGGGACTGTTCTGCTCCTGGCTAAGGTTCTGCTAGGGAAGTCCAGCCACGAGCAGTCCACACCCCGATGGCCTGACAGAACCATTTGTTTCCTAGGAAACTCCAAGTCCACCAGGCCCCTCGACTTGCTGCCTTTGGCTCTGAGCCACACCAAGGAAATGTGGGGTGCAGGGGCTCTGAGAGTTTCTCCTCTTCTGTTTTCCACTTTTTACAGTATTTTTTACTATAATATTTCAAACCTGCAGAAAAACAGAGAGACTGGTACAACAGCTACCACCCCTATTTAATAACACTTTGCCATAAGTGCTTCAGAACTCTCTCTAGTTTTGAATTAAATATCTTGAACACATATAAAGCATCCCCGACTCATACTCACTCATCTCCTCCCTAAAGTAGGTCTCCCTCCCGGGTGTCTGAATAATCCTAGGTCTTCATGCAGCTTCAGAGCAGTTCCCCCTCCTGTATGGGTGACCCTACGTCGCCTTAGAAAAGGTCCCCTGATGCCTTCTGGTGAACGTGGGGGATTCTACACCCCTGAATCCCAACTCAGAGGGCAAAAGAAAGAACACCTCAGCAGCTTTTACAGATAATCCAGGACTCAGCCCCCTCCCATCTATAACTTTCTTCTCTTGAGGTGGGCCCTGTCTCAGTGGTGGAGCTGAGCTCTTCATCTGTTTTACCAAGAGAGGCCAAGAGCACCACCCTCAGTCCCAGCCCTGCTCAAGGGATAGGAGTGTTCCATTCACACAGGGGGCTGGTCCCTTGCCAACTGCTGTCACACCCCGTGGGCTCAATGACCAGGTATGGCTGGTGGGGATAGGGAGGAAGGCAGGACTATGCAGCCCCAAGTCCTGGTGAGACCCATCCAATGCGTCTACTGGAAGCCAGCTGGGATCACCAGACCATGCAGCACTGTCCAAGGTGACCCATCAACCATTAGCTCCATCAAAGCAGCTGATTCCGGCAGGGGCTCACTATACCGAGGTGGATACAGAGAGCAGGCGTGGTAGGCGGCCTTCTAAAATGGCTTCTGCAGACCCTGCTTCCTGGCACTCCTGTCCCTGTATAATCCCTTCCTCTTGAGTGTGGACTGGACCGAGTAACTTGCTTCTAACCAAAAGAATTTGTCAAAAATGATGGCATGTCATTTCTAAAGTTAGGCTATAAAAAAAACTGTGTCTTCCGTCTTGCTGGCACTCATTCTCTCTCTCTGGCTCATTTTGCATTCTTGCTCTGATGGAGAGGGCCACATGGCAAGGAGCTGATGATAGTCTCTGGCCAACAGCCAGAGAGGAACTGAGGCCCCCAGTTCAATAACCCACGAGGAACTGGATCCTACCAATAGCCACACGAGTGAGCTTGGAAGTCGACCCTCCCCCAGTCACGCCTTCAGATGAGACCACAGTCCATGAGCTGACACCTCGATTGCAGCCTCGTGAGAGATGGGGAAAAAAAGGAGGATCTGGTTAAATCATGCCCAGGTCCCCAACGTACAAACACTGGAGATAATAACTGCGTATCATTTTAGGCCGCCATGTTTTGGGGTAATTTGTTATTCAGTAGTCAATAATAACGAAGACAGCAGGAATCTCTGGGGACTGGGGGCAGGAGACAGAGGCCTGACTCAGGCTGAGAGGGCTTCTTAGAGGCCAGGGTGGTGCAGCGTGTGCCCACATCTTGGTCTGGCCTGGGGGCTTGTCCTGCTTTGTCACTAATCATCTGTGTCACCTTGGGCAAATCACTTGAAGTCTCTGGCTCAGTTTGCTATTCTGTGACATTTAACTGATACTCAACTTGCAGGACTGTTGGAAAGATAACTGTCAATTTATCTGTAATTCACACGACAGAATGTCTGATACATACCAGGCCCTCGGTGAATGGCAGCCATGAGTATTAACACAGTTAATTTGGAACCCTGCATCCACCTCGCAGAAGCTCCCCAGAGATCCTGGAGGGTTCCAGTACTCAAAAACCCAAGCCGGGGAAAAGTATCTCCCTATCAAGTAGTACAGAAGCATTTGTTCCTCCCAGGAAGGGAGGCTTATCTGAGTAGATACTTTTCTAAATATTCTGGGGTGAGGGAGGCAGGCCCAGCTGGATGCAATTCTGAGGCCTTATCCCTCATACAAAGGAACAAGTACTCGCATTTCTCCCTCCCTCCCCTCCGCCCTCCCTCCCTCCTTCCATTCCTCTCTCTCAGTTGCCTGTTTTCAAGATCCTATCTCCGCAATTCTGCCTTTTTTCACTCATTTCATGTCTACTAAATATACAACACTTCTTTATGTTTTCCTTGTTGTAGCCTGGATAAACTCATATCAGCATTCTCATTGTGCACTGGTCTCTGGCTCTTTCAGGCCACAGAGGAAAGTCCCTGGCCACTGACTTCTGGGGAACAGCTGAGGTGGGCATCACCCTGGCCTCCCCATTATCCCCTAGAGACGGTGCATTTAGCAGGCCCAGTTTATACGGGATAGAAATCTGTACAGGACAGGAGCTCAAGACACATTCTAGACCAGGAGTAGAGACTTCTTTTTGGATCACCCAGATCCCAAATGAGATGATTTGGTAAGAGCCCCTTTCCATCCAGGATTTTGTCTCTCATCCCTCAGACCTTCCCCTTGAACATCTGGACTCTGCTTTTCTCCTACAGCTTCATCTCTCTCTACAACATGTCTAAAATTTGCCTTCAGTCGCCCCCACCCCCACCCCCAAAAAATAACAAAAACCTTTCAGTTCTGCCCTGCCTCAGGGCCTTTGCACCTACAGCTCTCCTCTGAAAACACGATTTCTCTATTTGACCTTCCACTTGTCCTTCTGGTCTCTGATATTCCTACCCCCAAAAGGAACCCTTGCTTGTTCCCAGATCACCCCAGCCCTTGGTCACCTGTCCCCGCTCTGCTGTGCACACAAACATGCCAGGTACTTTTCCCCATCACAGCATTTTGCACAACTGAACTGTCACCTCTGGTAAGTTAATTTGCATGATTCTCCCACCCAAACTCTCACCTCTGGGGCAGGAGCTGTGCCTTGTTTGTTCTGGAACACCCAGTATCTGACAAAGGGATTTCACATACAGTGGGGACCCAATAAATGTTTATTGAAAAAGCAATGAGTCAATGAGAACGTTTTCATTAAGTCTTTATTGTGCCTATACTCTGTGATCTGGGACAACATTGAGCAGTATCCTTTTATTTCCTCTAGCATGGAGTCCAGAGCCTCCTGGATGTTTCCCAAGTCTGGGCTGAGAGCAATCTTCCTGGAGGTGTCAAGAGCTTTCCTGCATTCCTGACATGAATCTGGTCTGGCCCAATGTACGTAGGGCAGACCACAGAGGTGTGTGACCACAGGGGATACAGAGACGGGTGTAGCTGCCACCACAGTTGACAGATCCCAGGCCCAGGGGACAAAGTTCTGAGGCCTCCTCACTCCCTCTTTCACTTCAGGACAGTTTTTGGAAGGGGGCCCCCTGGTTGTGATGCTGCCACTCGCCAAATGATCCAGTGGACAAACAGGGCCATAACTTGGCAAACAGCACTAGAAATTCTAGAGGCCTGATTTCTTTTAACCTACTGTATGTGTTCTCCTTCAGCTCATCAAGCATTTAAAGTGGTTGCTTTAAATTCTTTGTCAAGCAAGACTTAGGCATGTGGTTTTTTATGTTGAGTTTCCGGGGATTTATGTTATTCCTTTGAATGGGCCAGGTATCTGTGTATCTTCATATGCCTTGTGATCTTTCAGTGAGAATTTGGGAGGCTACCTCCTTAACATCTTGTGCTCTGCTGGGAAGGTGGTTGGGCAAGAGTAAGAAAAAATGCCATGGACTTTCCTATCATTTTTAGTGGGATTTTCTTTTTTTTTAATTTGGGGGTTTACTTTGTTGTTGTAACTCTTTAACTTGTTTCTAAAGTTCCCACAAAGATACTTTGGTCTGTATGTTGCTGTTTACTTAGTATTTCCATATGAAAGTGATGGCCTAGTGTTTCCTAGTCTGTCCTCCTGTTGACATGACATCACTCTTTCAGGAACATCCCATTTTGAGAGCCCTGTTTCTCTCCATTTGCTTTTGCATTACAGGTAGTTCAGAATAAGAGACAAGCCGTTTCATGAGGTTTATACTGACATTTTGGAAATGATATAGTGATCTTTTCTGATGGGTCAACAGATAGCTGAGAAACCATCCAAAGTTTACTGCCTTTACAAAATGCAAGGTGTAGGTTGCAGCACATGTGTAATAGCTATGTACACTTTTCACATTTATGGTTCTCTTCATTGTCTCATCACACTGCTGCCTTAATCTGTCAGCTAAAGCATAATACTCTCTGACCAGACTGGCAAGGATCCCGAAGGGCTTTATAAAGTTTTCTATGTCTAGAAAGCTAAATGTTTTCTTTTCTCCATAGCACTTACTGTCTAATATATTTTTTACCTTAAAGATTTAGTTTGCTTATGGCTTCTCTCTCACTCCACTAGAATGTAAGCTCTATGAGGGCAGTGATTTGTGTCCATCTTGTTTAGTGCTCTACCTCAAGTGCTTAGAAGAATGACTAAAACACAGAAGACCTCAAAAGGTATCTGCTATATTGAGCTGGACTGATATCCTGAAACCTGAGGCTATCCTCAATAAAAGATTCACAACTGACCCCTTCCCCTGAATGCTCCAAAAGGCCAACGTTCAAGAGTGCCAACTTTGCTCACTATTTTATCCTAGCATCTCCAGCTAGATCATATTAGTGTACAATAAATGTCTTTCAAGTCAATGCATGATAGACCATTTGGAAATTATGCAAGGTAATCCACTTGATGAACAAGTAAAAGGAGGACAATCATACACGTGTCAATACATAATGTAAATGCATTCAATAATAACAGGGCCTAACATTTTTATAGAGCTCTAGTTAGTAAAAACTCTCTATATATTTATTAATTTCATCCCCACAGAAATCCTATGACGTTGGTAGTATCGTTATCCTTATTTTGGAAACGAAGAAATGGAAGAGTTGAGGAATAAGTAACTTGCCAACCCACACAGCTAACTAAGTGGCAGATCCTGATATAGTAGCACAGGCACCTCAGCTCTAGCATTTGTGCATCCAAAGACTACACTGTCCTGCCTCTCTGGAAAACTACCAACAGCTAATCCTAAAGAAACCTTCAAGTGGTCAGGTAGGTTATCTGGATGGAAATACCAGAATCCATGAGTTAACTGCCTTTCAAATGACAAAATACTGAATCTATTACTGTTAAAATTTTTTAAGTGAGAAGAATACTCTGTATTATCACATTCAACATTTTTTAGGCATGTTGACAATATCAAAAGTCAAGAAAGAATGAAACAACTGGCCCTTTCCTTGAATATATAGCCTCGGGGTCTATTGGATGTCCCCAATTACACCATCTTTCCTCTGATCATAGTGTGTCATTCACACATGTGTGAATCCCACTGAACACAACTTCTTGCTGATGGTGATGATGGAAGGCCCATATGTCTCCTTGGACTGAGAGATCTCATCTGGTTACCATATGGACCCATGTGTCCTTCAGGCAGAACATCTTAGAGGAAAGTACATAGAACTTGCAGGCAGAAAATACCTTAGATACTTCTTGGTTCAGGCATTGCCTAGCTCTGGGTGAATTTGGGCAAACTGCTTCATCAACACAAACCTCAACTTCCTCATTAGGAGAATAAGGATACTAAAACCCACTAGATTGGGTTGTTGTGAGGAGTAGTTGAGGTCATGCAGGAAAAAGAGATCACACAGTGCCTGGAACATTGTAGGTACCCAATGCAGAACCACTAGTTTGAAATAATGTCAGAGTAGATAGAATCTATTTCCTCCACTCAATACCGCATAATGTGTTTTACTCTTCCTTTTCAAATTTCTGCAATACATAATAAGGAAAACCAAAGTTCTGGGACCTGCTGCTGATTTAACATGTGAAATAGTTTGGGTGCATATTTACATCTATAGATGAGTCCTGATTTTAAAGGAAGGTTGAGACAGCCTGTCTGAGACTGGTTGCCTTTTATCTGGGAGAGAATGAAATAATGCTGTACATACCCATTCTTCCTGTCATGTAACACAGTAGGAAATAATTTCTCTGCCTTGAAAGGAGAGCTGAGACATAAGGCAGGAATTAAGAATACTCATCAAGTTGTGGGTTTCTCTAAAGCAGGTCTGTCTTGGGCTTCACTCTAGTGCCTGCCAGAGGGACAGGTATAACGTTAACATACGTTTATTTCACTTCTTGGGCTTATATTTTCAAGTGCTTGTTTTGCTAACTCTGGTATTTAGTTCAGACAAAACTTATGTCTTCTATGGGAGGTGCGAGACAGGACTGGAAGCAACAATATTTCTTGAAGGCTTACAATGTGCCAGACACTTTACACAGCAATACATTGAAAGGAAACAGGGATTATAATAACCAGGAGGTTAATTATAAGGGGGTTGTCACTCTGCCTTCTTTGACTGTTTTGAATTTTTTTTTAAAGAATGGGAAGATATGAGTTCATGTTCATGTCTATGATTTTTCAGTGAGAAAATATAGGTATTCCCAATCCAGACTCATATGTTATGGAATGATCAATGGCTATTGAGTATAGGAACGTTTGATTGCTACAGTCACAACAGGATGAGAATGGGCATAGCTATACACATGCTAGACCAAACAGAAGATATATTTTTGTGATATTGGCTCCAAGAATCTATCACCTATATAGAGAGATGATCATCAAAAATCCATATCGTCATGGGATTTACTTCCATTGGGAAAGCTGCTGAGGGACAGTTAATATGAATAAAAGAACAAGAAGTGTATTTAACAGTTCATTTGTGATAGTCAGGAATTGTGGTCTGTATTAGGGATCTCCAGAGAAATAGAAACAATAGTTTCTCTCTCTGTCTCTCTCTGTAGATAGATAGATAGATATAGATATAGATAGATATTAGATATAGATAGATACATATAGGTATGTATAGATATAGAGAGATATGTATCTATCTATCAAGATTGATTGATTGAATTGATTGATACACACACATATATATATATATATCATCATCATCAATATCTATCTATATATAGATTGACTGATTGATTTTAAGGATTTGGCTTATGTGATTATGAGGCCTGGCAAGTCCAAAATTTGCAGGGGGGCTGGCAGGTTGGAGACCCAGGGAAGAGTTGCAGTTTGAATTCAAAGGCAGTTTTCTGGCAGAATTCCGTCTTCCCCAGGGAGATCAATCTTTTTTTTTTTTTTTTCTATTAAAGCCTTCAACTGATTGGATGAGCCCCACCTACATTATGGAGTGTAATCTACTTTACTCAAAGTCTACTGATTTAAATATTAATCTCATCTTAAAAATACCTTCACAGAAACATCCAGAATACTCTTCAATCAAATATCTGGGTACCGTGGCCTAACCAAGCTGACACATTAAATTAACCTTCATATGGTCCTATGTATTTCATCATAGCCTATGGAAATTTTCTTTGTATTAACAATTGTTTTGGATACATGTATATGCTAGGTTAAAATAAAGAGACATTAGGAAGAGGTGGGTGTGTCTCATGGGATGTCCCACAGTAGGAAGGAAAACACTGCCAGTAAACTGATGCATAAGGCAAAAACAAAAGGGGCAGTGATATTGTATAGGAATCTTATGGTACAGACATCTGTCTCAGCCCAACAGTGGATTATTTAAAATATGGAGAGTCAGCACTGTGTTCAATTGATATGCCTAAGATAAGTCTCTGTCTTTGTGCTTCACTTATTGCTGATGGTGACTGAATTTGACTTTCATTCCCTTCTGTAAACACAGATGGCTTTCACAGCTGACATCTCCTTATGCCTCTCAACATTTCTAGGTGGATGGCAGGGTTAGGTATTATTTATTCTGTTTCACAGAAGACACCAGGGCAGAGGGAAGAACTAAGCCAAGATCCTAATGATACTGGCACAGTGACCCATATCTCCTGACCGTACTCCTGTGTCCTCTCCAGCAGACCCATTATGATGCAACATAGTTCTACAGCCAATGAGGAGCAAGCGGATTGGAGCCAGAATACCTCAGAAATGTTAAGGAAGTGGAGGCACCAGGCATCTCTGAGGACAGGGGTTTGGAGTAAGTACAAACACCAATTTATTAAAGGGATATTTAGACCCCCAGATCCTTTCTATGACCTACTCAGTCAGATAACTGCTCCGCTCTGAACCCAGGGGAACATGGGAGGTTTACGTTCTGGACAGATTTATTTAGGGAAGCTGTGGGCTTAGGTATACCAGACATAGGGGAGGGTGAGGTGAAGCATGACCCAAGGGAATTAGGTGAAATTCAGAACCCTTAATGTTGACCAGTGCAGGCCATGCAGTCCTCTTAGCTGCCAGAGAACTCACAGGTACCTACTACCCCAGGCAGGGATATCTGTTTTGCTGATGCAGTCTTATTAGCCTATGAATCATATCTGATCTTGTAGAAAGTCTTGGGGTCAGCTGCAGACTGCCCTAGCTGCAGGTCACCCACACTAGTTTAAACTAAAAATGATCCGAAAGTGTTTTCAGCCCTTGGCAGAAGTGACCCAAAGAGATACAACCAGCATACACTTCTTCCATGGCCCCTATAATACCCAAACCCTACCAGGGGACCAAAACAGTCTTTAAGTGTCATGGGTACACTTCTGAGGGAAACAATAAGTTCACATTACAAGAACATTGATTAACTTTCCTCTCCAATTTCTGTCACACCCCTACAAAATTTCAGGAAGTTAGCTGGCTGTGCCTATTAATCATCATGACTGAAACCAGTGAAGACAGTTTTCCCAGCACCACTTACCGAAGAGACTGTCTTTTCTCCATTGTATATTCTTGCCTCCTTTGTCATAGATTAGGTGACCATAGGTGCCTGGGTTTATCTCTGGGCCTTCTATCCTGTTCCATTGATGTATATTTCTGTTTTTGTGCCAGTACCATACTGTCTCGATTACTGCAGCTTTGTAATATAGTCTGAAGTCAGGGAGCCTGATTCCTCCAGCTCCATTTTTCTTTCTCAAGATTGCTTTGGCTATTGGGGTCTTTTGTGTTTCCATACAAATTGTAAATTTTTTTGTTCTAGTTCTCTGAAAAACGCCCTTGGTAATTTGATGGGGGTTGCACTGAATCTGTAGATCGCTTTGGATAGTACAGTCATTTTTGCAATATTGATTCTTCCAATCTAAGAACATGGTATATCTCTCCATCTGTTAGTGTCAACTTTGATTTCTTTCATCAGTATCTTATAGTTTTCTGAGTACAGGTCTTTTGCCTCCTTAGGTAGGTTTATTCCTAGGTATTTCATTCTTTATGTTGCAATGGTAAATGGGATTGTTTCTGAGTACAGGTCTTTTGCCTCCTTAGGTAGGTTTATTCCTAGGTATTTCCTTCTTTATGTTGCAATGGTAAATGGGATTGTTTCCTTAATTTCTCTTTCTGACCTTTCATTGTTAGTGTATAGGAATGCAAGAGATATCTGTGCATTAATTTTGTATCCTGAAACTTTACCAAATTCACTGATGAGCTCTAGTAGTTTTCTGGTGGCATCGTTAGGATTTTCTATGTATAGTATCATGTCATCTGCAAACAGTGACAGTTTTACTTCTTCTTTTCCAGTTTGGATTGCTTTTATTTCTTCTTCTTCTTTGATTGCCGTGGCTAGGACTTCCATATCTATGTTGAATAACAGTGGCAAGAGTGGATATCCTTGTCTTGTTCCTGATCTTAGAGGAAATGCTTTCAGTTTTTCACCATTGAGAATGATGTTTGCTGTGGGTTTGTCGTATACGGCAGGGGTCTCCTACCCCCGCCAGTGGGCCGGTACCGGTCCATGGCCTGTTAGGAACCCGGCTGCATGGCAGGAGGTGAGTAGTGGGTGAGCGAGCAAAGCTTCATCTGCCACTCCCCATCACTCCCCATTGCTGGCATTACCAGCTGAACCATTGCTTGCATTACCGCCTGAACCATCCTCTCCATTGCTCACATTACTGCCTGAACCACCCTCACCCCCCGTCGTGGAAATATTGTCTTCCACGAAACTGGTCCCTGGTGCCACAAATGTTGTTGGGGACCGCTGGTATATGGCATTTATTATGTTGTAGTAAGTTCCCTCTATGCCCACTTTCTAGAGAGTTTTTATCACAAAGGTGTGTTGAATTTTGTCAAAAGCTTTTTCTGCATCTACGAGATGATCATGTGGATTTTATTCTTCCATTTTTTAATATGGTGTACCACATTGATTTTTTTTAACATCTTTATTAGAGTGTAACTGCTTTACAATGGTGTGTCACTTTCTGCTTTATAACAAAGTGAATCAGTTACACATAAACATATGTCCCCATATCTCTTCCCTCTTGCAACTCCCTCCCTCCCACCCTCCCTATCCCACCCCTCTAGGTAGTCACAAAGCACCGAGCTGATCTCCCTGTGCTATGTGGCTGCTTCCGACTAGCTATCTATTTTACATTTGGTAGTGTATATATGTCCATGCCACTCTCTCACTTTGTCCCAGCTTACACTTCCCCCTCCCCATATCCTCAAGTCCATTCTCTAGTAGGTCTGCATCTTTATTCCCATCTTGCCCCTAGGTTCTTCTGACCATTTTTTTCTTTTAGATTCCATATATATGTGTTAGCACACGGTATTTGTTTTTCTCTTTCTGACTTCACTCTGTATGACAGTCTCTAGGTCCATCCACATCACTACAAATGACTCAGTTTCGTTCCTTTTTATGGCTAAGTAATATTCCATTGTATGTATGTGCCACATCTTCTTTATCCATTCATCTGTTGATGGACATTTAGGTTGCTTCCATGTCCTGGCTATTGTAAATAGAGCTGCAATGAACATTGTGGTACACGACTCTTTTTGAATTATGGTTTTCTCAGTGTATATTCCCAGCAGTGGGATTGCTGGGTCATATGCTAGTTCTATTTTTAGTTTTTTAAGGAAACTCCATAGTGTTCTCCATAGTGGCTGTATCAATTTACATTCCCACCAACAGTGGAAGATGGTTCCCTTTTCTCCACACCCTCTCCAGCATTTATTGTTTGTTGATTTTTTTCAGCCCCCACATTCAGGGTTGTCATCGTTACATAGCTGCTAACAGATATCACTTGAGAAGAAGATTACTGGATGAAATTTGAAAAATTTAGTTATGTTCACATCTTTATATATTCTCTCATGATTTCTAAAGCATTTGTTTCTTTTACAACACCCAGAGTACATGGCATTGTATCACAAAAGGGAGTTGATTTGTCTGGAGGAGAGCAAGTAAATGAAGTATACTTGCAAAGTACCTTATAAAATGATTTTTATCTTATATATGCATTGAGATCTCAATGTATAAAATCTTACTGTACATTGAATTGGGCGATTGGGATTGACATGTATACACTGATGTGTATATAATTGATGACTAATAAGGACCTGCTGTATAAAAACAATAAATAAAATAAAATTCAAAAAAAATAGAATGCATGAAACAAAAACTAATCAACTACTAGGACACAAAACCTCAACTAAGCCTGGGTGGAAATGGTAAAAGTCATATTCTCTGACTACAATGTATCAGTAATAAAGCTGTAATTTAATGACAACAGTTTAAAGAAAAAGGCTCACCATTGTGTAAAATGGGAAAAAAACATGTCCTAAATAATTGTTTGGTTAAAAGAAATCCAAAGCTACCGGTAAAGAATATTGAGAACATTTAAAAAAATAAGAACTCGTTCCATTAAAATGTAGAAGACATGGCAAAGTTATATGGAGGCAAACGCATAACCGCTTATACTTTATTATTTAATGGGGAATAATAATTTAAAAGAACAAGCACTTTAACAAAAATAAAATGGAAGATGTTAGAGCAATGAAAATAATAAACTAGAAGCTGAAAAAAAATAAATCTTGCTATACATACCCCCCGACCCACACACACACACACACACAATGCAGAGATGCAATGAGGCAATAGAGAATGTTAGTAGTGATACTATTGAACAGTGGAATTCAAGTGATTTTTATTTAATTACCTATATTTTTTTCTCTAGTGTCCAGGGTTTAGCAAAAATTCTCCTTGTCTTTCAAGAAGGCAAGAAACGGTAATTCTTTATAAAACTGGAAAATATGCTTAAAAATTTTTAATTACCTTTATTTCACCTATCAAAGATGTTAAAATTCCATTTTTCCTTTTATTTAAAAACACAGGAAAGTTTAAATAGGAAGACACAAATGATCTGTTCTTCACCAACGCACACCAAAAATAAATCATTGCTAAGATACTGATAGTTTCTTCTCTTCTTTCTGCTGTGTATCCGTGAAAACTGAGATTTTAATTATGAAACAATATTTGGATTCAGGTTTGTCTCATGGCTTTGGGAGTCACCTTGATTTTTCCCATATAGTTAAACAGTGGTTACAAAACTATTTACTGAAATAATGCTTATTCTCCCCAATGATTGAAAATGTCTTATTTATCATTTTGCTAATATTTGTGTGACGTTGCTAGTGTTTCTTGTATTTAGCTTCTACTCACAGGCCTTGTGTCAAGATGAATGCATGTTTACATATGGCAGTGTGAGTATGGCAACCCAGTTCTTCTCGGGTTGCAAGGGCCAGATGATGTGATATTGATTTATTCAAGGTGCTGTTCATGATTGGCAACACCCTGGGAACTCAGATCTCTTGACTTTGGCACCAATGTTCTGTCTAGTAGACTCATCATTATACTTTGTGCCTCTTCATTTTCCTGATTTCCAAGGGTTCAACTACAACATAGGACATAAAACTGAGCAAAAATCAAAGTACAGGGATTAAAGGAAAAGGCTTTCTTAATCAGTGTCTTGTGTTTCAGGAGCTGGAGGGAGAAGATATCCACGCAATTCATGGACCTCCAAGGTATGCAACTACAGGTTAAAATAAGGGGACCGAAGAGCACAATGAACTGAGCCCTTTGTCTTTAAACTTAGGATATGATGTTTTAGTATTTTTATTCATGGTATTTTTTTCATTTCATGTTGTGTAACCTGAGTTTTGTACTTATACTAACAGTGGATAAAAGAAAGAACTGAATTGATTAGTTCTCCATCTTTCCCCTTTAATTTTTCTTGTTGAAGAAAAGTGGCATGTCATTGTTTAAGTACAAGATGAACCTTGGGATCTGGCTAAATATGTTTCTAAAATTGTGGCGAGTCACTGTGTGAACAGAAAGGAATGGAACAGAGAGAAAGGACAGCCTGATAGGGCAAGATCAACAGTGCCAGTGCAGTCACTGTCCAAAAGACACCTTAAGTGAATCAGAGAATAGCAGCTGAACCAGACAAGACTGAATAGTAAATAAGCATTTAGACAGATGTGGTCTGGTGTATGCAACATTATAAATGAAGTGAAAAAAATAAAAGATATTTACTACTGCCCAGGAAGGGAAAATGGAAAGAATAGACAATTGATAAAAGAAGGAATTCAGTAAACAGAGGAAAAATGTTCAATCCTCCCAATTATCTAAGACATTTTAATGTATACAATAGGAGCAGCCTTTTGACTTTCACAATGACAGACTGCCACATGGCAAGCACTCAATAAACATTTGTTGGCAAATGAAGGAGCACATATAAGAAGGGTTGTCTACATCTGGCAGTGACATCTTGGATCATTCAAAGAGCTCTCAATTGCCTAGCTGAACACTCTCTAACAAAGGTTTATTTTATCGCAGCATTATCCAATTTGTTGGGACAGATCCTACAATTGTCACAAAACTTTTTTCTATTTTAATAAAGACAAATATAGAAATTAATGTTTCTCCTTATTTGTTTCTGAGCTAATGGAAATGGCATGAGGACTTTTCCTGTTCACTTAGGAGTGTAGAAGTAGGATGAAGCTATTAAATGCAGCAATTATATCATTTAGGAGATTTAGACTTAATGGGTTCACCTACTTGTCAGACTGTGTTTCTGAAGATAATTTCCAAATAAAAGCAACCCAAGCTCAAACAGAGTGGGGTGAAAAGGGTCTCCTAGCTCGAGGATCTAATGGGGGGGTTAAGGAGGGGACAGATGTTCATATCTTAATGCCCACCACAGACTTCAACCCTAAACCATGCCCTGTATATGCATTGGGACATCACTTAAGGAAGAACCCTGGGAGTCTTCCCCAGGGCTGTGTGAAGAGACAAATGATAGGGCTTATAGGGACTACTAGAGTGATGATATTTCCTTTCTTTCTGCAGGCTGTCAATGACCCAGATGAGGAACCCGTGGCCTTTGTTGTTTTGATTGATATTATTGAGAACAAATCTCAAGTCAGTGGCTTGTCAAGCCAACCTGCTGCTCCCCATGAGTCTTGGAAGACCCCATTCAGGAGAACCCTGGATTGCTTCACAAGATGCTTTGGGTGAGAGCTATGCCCCACCTTCTAACTCTCTGATTTCTCCCTTCCAAAATGTCTCCCCTTTCTGATAAAACAGGAGAATCCCCAGGTCTCCTGACTTCAAGGTTCTCCCAGATCAGTTGACCTTCCATTTTCCTTTGTAGGATATAATACACATAAAAATTCCATGGCCTGAAACCATGCATGCTGCAAACACAGACCCATGAATGGATATAAATACACCTCTACTGCCACATTCCCCTCTTCTGTTCCATTGGTTGTTTTATAATAAATGCTGGCATGCTTGCTTATTTTTGCTTCATCATATTTGTAGTGTCTATCAATACAGGCAGCAACCTCAGGTGGGATGGGGTTGTCAGGATTGGTGAGGGTGGGGAGTTAACCATGAGGAGCTACCACTTTACTTAGCCCTATGAGGCTATACTTCCACCATCTAGGGGCAGTACTGCCTGTTCCTGAGTCATTGATGGAATAGGACTGTGACCAGTGGACAGTGTTTATTTTTCCCACGGATGTCAGTTCTCACCTTGAGTATGACCATTCCATGTAGAAGTTAGGAAGAAATAATCTCTCCCCAGCCCTTAGCTCTCTAGATATACCAGCACATCATATAGTAGGCAGATGAGCTGTGATTTGAGGGGACCATTAGGAGACAAGTTGTCTCAGGATTCTAGAGAAAGGCCTTAAACTTTTTATTGTAATCAGTTTACAATCATCTCCAATATATCCTTAAACTGAACCCCACCAACATAGCACACCACCCCCAACATCAGGTTGTTCTTTCTCGTATTAGGATGATTTTCCCCTTCCTCAGCTGCCCTTGGTAGGTATTGAAACATAATATTTTCCAAGAAAGAGGAAAGAATTTGGAGCATGAATGAACCTAACTCCCACAGACCTGGAGGAGACCTCCAGAGAATTTGTTTTAGGAATTTTCAAAATACATATTCCAGAGTAAACATGTATATTACTTACTAGATAGAATTAACAAGCCAAAAGCACATGCCACAATCAGCCACTTATACATATAAATCTGTAAATGAGTAGCAGTTATTTACAATTTGGAGAACACAGAAAAAACTCTTTCCAAAATCTGACGCAAACTATGAACTCTCTTCACAGAACAGTTCTTAGGCAGTCCACGATATTTTGCACAGAATTTCCCTGGAAAATTCAATCAATACATAGCAAAAATTAATACCAAACATACACAAAGTTTATAAGAAAATAAAGGAGGGAACACATCTTAACTCATTTTATGAGGCCAGCATTATCTTGATACTAAAATTCACAAAGATATTAAAAGAAAACTACAGGTCAATATTACTCATTAGCATAAATGCAAAAATCCTTAACAAAATACTGTCAAATTGAATCTACTATTACATAAAAGAGGATAATACATCATGAACAAGTGAAGGTTAACTCAGAATGCAAGACTGGTTCAACATTAAAAATCAAAATTGAAGGGCTTCCTTGATGGCGCAGTGGTTGAGAGTCTGCCTGCCAATGCAGGGGACACGGGTTCGTGCCCCGGTCCGGGAAGATCCCACATGCCGCAGAGCGGCTGGGCCCGTGAGCCATGGCCGCTGAGCCTGCGTGTCCGGAGCCTGTGCTCCGCAATGGGAGAGGCCACAACAGTGAGAGGCCCGCGTACCGCAAAAAAAAAAAAAAAATCAAAATACAAAACTTCAGCTCCGTAAAGGACTCTGTGATGAGGATAAAAGAAAGCTACATGCTAGGAGAAAAGATTTGCAAAGCACATATCTGACAAAGGACTTGTATCTAGAATACATATTTTTTTAAACCTCAAAATTGACAGTAAAAAAATCCTCTAATTAGAAAATGGGCAAAGGACATGAACAGACCTTTCACTGAAAAGGATATATAAATGGCAAGTAAACACACGACAAGATGTTCATTAGCCATTAGGGAAATGAAAATTAAAACCACAATAAGATATCACTACACATCTTTCTGAATGGCTAAAATAAAAAATAGTGACAACAACAAATGCTGACAAGGAAGCAGAGAAGCTGAATTACTCATACGTTGCTGGTAGGAATGTAAAATGGAACAGTTACTCTTGAAAACAGTTTGGCAGTTTCTAAAAAAAAAAAAAAAACAACTGAACATGTAGCTACCATATGACCCAGCAAATGCACTCCTGGGCATTTATCCCAGATAAATGCAAGTTCATGTTCACACAAAAATCTGAGCACATTTATTTATAGTAACTTTATTTGTAATAGCCCCAAATTGGGAACAACCAAAATGTCCTAGGTAGCTAAATGACACAGTAAACAAAGTGTGGTATATCCATACTGTGGAATACTAGTCAACAATAAAAGAGAATGAACTGTTTATATACACAACAACTTGGATTTTTCTAAGGGCTTTATGCTCAAAGTAAAAGCTGGTCTGAAAAGATCATATACTGTATGAATTCATTTATATAGTTTTCTTGAAGTTATGAAAGTCAAAATGACAAAGTTATAGAAATGAAGAACAAATTAGTGGTTGCCAGGGGTTATGGGTAGAGTGGCGGACAGGGAAGGGTGGCTATACAAGGGCAACTTGTGGTATCCTGGTGATAATAGAAATACCCTGTATCTTGACTGTGGTAGCGGACTCATGAACTTAAAAAATTGAAATCGAATGTGGCAAAATCTAAAAGAAACGACCACACACGCACACACACACATACACGAGTAGGTGTAAAACTAGGGAAATGTGTTTAAGATCAGTGGATTGCATCAATGCCAATATCTTGCTTGTGATAGGGTACTATAGTTTTTCAAGATGTTATTATTGAGGTAAATTGGACAAAATGCATACAGGACCATTCTGTATTATTTCTTAAAAATGCATCTAAAGAGGGAGGAGATATGGGGATATATGTATACATAAAGCTGATTCAGTTTGTTATACAGCAGAAACTAACACAACTTTGTAAAGCAATTATACTCCATTAAAGATGTTAAAAAAAGCATCTACATTTATCTAAAAATAAAAGTTTAATTTAAAAAAAGGTGACATTGAAAGCTGGCCTTCATCCCTTGCTGGACGTTATATTCCTCTCAATACTACTATCAGTCACTTTGCAACCCAGGTAGATATGGTGGAGAGCAAAGGAGAAGGATTTCAGGAACCTGGTCCTCCAAGATTTCATCAAGCCACTGGAGCAACAAAATCTAAATCCTTCCTAAACTCTGGACTTCCTATTATTCAAGATAATACTCTTCTCATGGTTTAAGCCAATTTGAGTGATTTTTTGTTATTTGCTGCCTAAAATATCCTTAATGATATTCAGATAATCTGTGGGTGCTCTTTTCATTTGATTTGCTATAGGGTTACACATGAAGATTTTTCAAAGTGTGTCTAATATGTCCAAGAATGGCTCTTTCATTGATTTTCCCCCCCTAGAATGTGTTTAGTTCTCTTGATCTGCATGCTCACAACTTTTTCTGACTTGGCCAGATGTTCCTCACTTACACTTTTGAGTATTGCTCCAGTTGCAGCAAGTGTGAATCCTCCTCAGGACACCCCTAATCTAGGGCCCTTTCCCTGTTCTCCCTTGTGATCATTGTTCTTGTCATCCTTTTCACCTATCTACTTTTTGCAACCGATTGTTTAATTTCGTTGGCACCATTAATATATGCTTTTCCTTTTTATACATGATACATTGCTTTTTTCTGCTGCTTCAAATGTGGATTTTAAATCTGCTACTACATTTTATTTTACCTGTCACTTTACTGATAAAGAAACTCTGGTTGGAAGATTAAAGGAAATTGCACAAGGGTGCACTGCTGGAAGATAGCTGAAGTGGGATTCAAACTCAGATATGTCTAACTCTAAAGCTGATGCTTTGCACCACAGTGCTCTTCTGAGTTGCTGGTTGATAAACAGGGAGGTAAGTCAGTGCCTGTGTCGCTGCTTAAATTTATAATTAAAACCTTCAAGTAGAAATTAGAGGTGAGGTTATTTAAAAATCTGACAGGCTCATGACTGTGGCAAAGTGGACAGATAGCTTATGCAAGACGATTCATACTGGCAGGTTAGGCACTTTTTCATTCTCTCCCTCTTAGAATGAAGGAGGAAGGAATCTTTTTACTGTCTATTGCTGTAGCAACGCACTGATCCCCATAAATAAGGGTATCCCACAATGCTGGGGGCGAAGGGGATTCTAATACGTGAATCACAAGAGGATTGACCATATGGATAGAATCAGATAGCTCATCGGACAGCCCTACTTTCCTCCTCCCTGCTCCCATCACTGAAACTCACAAGCATGCCTATTGCATCTCACCCTGCCCCTGGTTTCCCTTCTCTTGGTTCCGCCCTCTGTCTCATTCTAGGTTCCGAGGCACTGTTACGTACTGAATGTCTGTGTCCTCCCCAAATTCATGCATTAAAGCCATAATCTCTACTGTGATAGTATTTTGAGGTGGGACCTTTGGGAGATAATCAGGTTTATATGAGGTAATGAGGATGGAGCCCTCATGAATCTGAGAGTGCCCTTATAAGAGGAAGAGAGAAAAGTTCTCTCTCTTTCTCTCTACAAACACGCAGTGAAGAATGTCCATGTGAACACACATCAAGAAGGTGGCTGTCCGAAACAGACTCACAGATATAGAAAACAAACTTATAGTTACCAAAGGGGAAGTGGGGGATAAACTGGGAGTATGGTATTGACAGATGCACACTACCATATACAAAATAGATAAACAATCAAGATTTACTGTATAGCACAGGGAACTAGATTCAATATCTTGCAATAAACTGTGATGCAACAATAAGGGAAAAGAAGAATATATATATATATATATATATATTCTTATATATATATATATTCAGTTATATGTTTTGAATAATTGAATCACTTTGCTGTATACCTGAAACTAACACAATATTGTAAATCAACTATACTTCAATCAATCAATCAAAAAAAAGGTTAGTAAGGAAGTAGGCCTTCACCAAGAACTGAAGAAAAAGGAAGAAGGATCCTAAAGGCAATTCAGAGATCATCAGGGCTGCTACTCCCACCACAGGCCCAGAGTGCACAGGCCCAGAGTACACAGCTGTCTCCACCTTGGTTTCAAAGGGCAGGATCACTACAGAGAGCTGCAGCATGGGCTGGGCCTTCATAGAGAGCCATGTGGGCTGTGTCCTGCCTAGCTGAAGGGGGGGTTCCCCAATGAGTCGTAGGTGTGATGCTGCCTCCCCATTGGGCCTGAAGGGTGGAGCCAAAGAGGATTATTCTCCTGCCTTAAGATCTAATCATATTTGCCTTGCTGGGTTTTGGACTTGCTTGGGACCTATCACCCCTTCCTTCTTTCCTGTTTCTCCCTTTTGGAGTGGAAATGTCTATCCTATGTTCATGACACCATTACATTTTGGAAGCATGTAATTTGTTTGGTTTCATATGTTCACAGCCGGCGAGGAATTTTCATCAATATGAATCATACCTTGAGTCTCATCTATATTTGATTTAAATAATATTTAGATGAGCCTTTGGACTTCAGACTTGAGACTTGATGCTGGAATGGGTTAGGACTTTGGGTCTATTGGGATGGAATGAAAGTATTTAATACGTGAGGACATGAATTTTGGGGAGCCAGGTATAAAATGTTATGAACTAAATGTTCACCAAGTTCATGTCTTGCACTAATCCCCAATATGATGGTATTCGGAATGGAGCCTTTGGGAGGTAATTAGGCTTAGATGAGGTCATGAGGGTTGGGACCCTCATAATAATATTAGTGTCCTTGTAAGAAGAGGAAGAGAGAAGAGATCTCTCCATCTCTCTCCATATGCATGCACCAAGGAAACCATGTGAGCATATTTCAAGAAGGAAACTGTCTAGAAGCCAGGAAGTGGGGTATTACCCACTGAGTCTGCTAGCACCTTGACTTTGTACTTCCTGGTCTCCAGAACTGTGAGAAATAAATATCTGTTGTTTAAGCCACCTACTCTATGGTATTTTATTCTAACAGCCCAAACTAAGACAAGTGTATTTATACACTTACCTTTATGTGAGCCTTCTCTGTCATTCCTTTTTCACACATAGGCCAAAAGAAGTCTCTTTGCTCAGATGTCTTTCTTATTCCCTTTTTTCTCAAGGTTGACTAACTGCCACTTTTCCAGGTTGGCACCTCTTTTCTATTTTCCTTGTTCAAACCCTGATGAAAGATTTGCACAAATACTACATACTTGTGTAATCCTGAGCACAGATGTGGGTAGTAGTCGAGTGGGTGGTGGTGATTCTATGAATCTCCTTTTTATTCCAAGGTTCTAGGGCCTCTCCAGAAGGCCAAAGACTCTACAATATTGATTTGAATTAAATAATTTTACTCTTTTCAAATGACTTGTTTAGCTATAACCGCTTGTTAATGTGTCAACTCAAGTACAGCAAGTTAGGGAGACCCATTATAAGCAAGGTGTGGAAGGAATGATTTACACTGTTTGTGCTAGAATGTCAAGCTTTACACACACATGCAGAAACACACACACATACCCAAACAAACACACATCTATATTCTTATAAATTTTAGATGAGTAGAATTAATTCCTTTGACTACTTACATTGGGAAGTATCATGTAGCCCAAGCAAACAACTACCAGCAGGTCATGTGCCTATACAATAAAGCTAATCTCAAATAAGTCAGACTTCCAAAAGTTAAGATGTAAATATAGTATGCTTACTGTAATAAAGAGTCTGATGTTTGACTGCTTACATCTTTCAAGCTCCACACTTACTTCTTCCTCTTCCTCATCTGGGCAAGGTGCTAAGAAAGCCTAGGAGCTCCCTCCTTTTGTGCTAGTGGGAAGTTTAAACCATGCAGGGGACCCTCACCCCAGTCTCACCTTTTTACCACAAAACCAGTCTCTTATATTTGCTCCATCAAGTCATTTCCAGACCTACATGGGAGCCTGCCCTGTTCTCCCATGAAAGTCCATTGTTTGAGTAAAAAAAGAAATCTCTTTATACCCTCTTAATGCATGTGTGGCATCATCAGTTTCACCATCTAAACCAGTCTTGGATGGAATGGGTTCACCCTGATTCTTCAGGATGACCACCACAATTGACACCGTGAGAAGGGTATCTAGAAGATGACCATCACCACTAAGCCTTTCTTCTCTTACTTTGGCTTGCTAACTGGCTCTGTTATCTGCTGGCTAGCATGCTTTTTGAGTTATGCTGCTATCTGCTGGCAAGCTTATGCTTTTAGCTGTGCAGGGTCTTCAGGATTGAAATTCACTATACAACACCTATTTAGAGAAGGAGTCATTATCTCCACTGTTTCTCCATTTAACAGCCCAATTTAGCCTGTTCTTAAACCTGGAAAATACAAATGGTACACTTTGGTGAATTTCCACAATCCACCTAATAAGGTCCCAACACCCAATATTATTGAAACTACTGACTCCATCCAATCAAAAACTGGTAAATAATTTGTAGCTACAGATTTGGCTAATATATTCTGCTCAATGCCTATTTTAACAGCTTTTCAGTTGCAGTTTGCATTCACCTTCAAAGGGACACAGTACAAATTTACCTGGCTATCCATGGACGCCTCAACAGCTTTGCCATCATACACAATCTTTTCAGGTGTATAATTTCCCATTACTGCTATTACAAATTATTATAAACGTAGTGGCTTAAAACAATACACACTTTATTACCTTACAGTTACAGTGGTCAGATTTCCAAAATGTATCTCACAGGGCTAAAATCAAGGTGTCAGCAGGGCTGCATTCTTTCTAGGGGATAATCTGCGGGGGCTTTTTGTTTGTTTTGGTTTGGTTTTTTTTGCCTTTTATAGTTTGTAGAGGCAGCCCACATTCCTTGGCTCATGGCCCCCTTCCATCTTAAAATCAGAAATAGCATCACTTCAACCACTGCTTCTATTATTACAACTTTTCTGACTCTGATTCTCCTACATCCCTCTTTTACTTATAAACACTTTGTGATTACACTGAGCCTACCTAAAACGGATAAACCAGGATAACCTCCTTATCTCAATATCTGTAACTTGTATCACACCTGCAAACCCCCCCCCCCTTTTTTTGAGATGTCTGGTGTTCTTTAACTAACAGTAATGGGTTTTTTAAACATTTTTATTGGAGTATAATTGCTTTACAATGGTGTGTTAGTTTCTGCTTTATAACAAAGTGAATCAGCCCTACATATACATATATCCCCATATCTGACCCTTTTGCCATGCAAGATAACATATTCACAGTTTCTAGGGATTAGGGCATGGACATTTTGTGGGGGGAGCCATCGTTCTGCATACCAGAGTGCAAGATATTAACTACATCCAATTTTCTCCAAGAGCATAGGTGTGACATTACAATGATGTCATACTCCTCCAAGCATATCATTTGACTCATTCAGGACATAAAACATTGACAAAGGAGGACAAAAAAGGAGATGGGCCATTGTCACACACATAACAGTGTCTCACTACTTCAGTTAAATTCTTGAAAATTATCTGATAAGCTGAGGGCCGCTCTATCTCTGGCATTGTCAAAGAAACAGCTATTGGCACTCAGCACTCACAATGTTAAGACAAACACAACATCTTTTAGGTCCTTTTGGTTCTAGAAGCAACAGATTTCTCATTTACAAATTTTACTTAAGCTCATTTCTTCTCTTATTTGCAAATAAACTCACTACAAAGTGTAACCTCCTATAATAAAAAGCTCTAGACTCTATACAAATTGCAATACAACAGGCATTCCCATTAGTGACAGCAGAAACTCCTTCACTATAGAGGCTTGTGTACATTCCTTTCATGCCTTCTGGCGTCTCTGACGATGATGGCCATAAGTTGCCCACACATTTCTGGTGCAAAAATCTGCTCTTCTCCAACCCATGCTACACAGCCTTAAAGTGACTACTGCTGGCCAAATACTGAGCCCTTCTGGGAATGGAGGGTATCACAGGACTGCACTTATGACTTTCTACATCTAGTTACCCATTATGCCTCAATTCATGGATATAGGAACTCTACAGAACTTATATGGCCACAGAGGCCCTTTTATTGAAATAAAATGGTACTTACATGATAGATCCAAACCTGAGCCCTCTGGTGTATCACACCGACAAGAGGAAATGTTTTCCTTCTCCTCAGTCCCTTGACAGATCCAATGGTGCCAGAGGGCGTCCACTTCTCTTAGAACCCATTGGCCACCTGGGGACCCCGTTGGGAACAACTGAATGATTAGAAATGGGAGTCGATGTGCTACATGGTGGTATTGCTGCCATTGCATATGATAGTGCCTGCTGGAGAGCTGATGCTATCCATCCCATAACTGAGACATCACTGATAAAGGATGGGATCTAAAGGTCAGGATAATTGGCCAAACTTCAGGCAGTCATTTGCTGGCCATCTTGTCTGAGCAATGGCAACAATTCCTGGTCCAAAGTTGCCCCAATTGGGGCAAAGAACTCTGCAAATTTCTTGCCTTATAGATAAAGATAACCAAAATATAAATCAAAGTTGCACATTTCTCTGTACATAGTGGAGTCAGAACACCAAACTATACCAAAACTCTTCTAATTCCCTTCAGAGTTCCAGACATCACTGATGGAAAGTAGAAGTTCTATTGAATGACTTATTCAAGAACTCAATGTTGTATATTTTGAGAAGTTAAAAGAGTAACTTGAACATTTACTGGCCTCAGGCCACAAGTCCCATAGAGTGCCATAATGCTTAGTTAAACAGGTTTGAATTCAATTAAATGCAATATAACACATTTCAGTCATGAGTAAAATATCAGAGGTGAATTTTAATAAATAATCTGACTCCATTTTTGATGTTTGATTACTGAGAATATTTAGGCCCCACACCTCTCCTTCTCCCTCTTGCCCTACATCTGGGCAAACAAGTAAGAATGTCTGAGTGCTCTGTGCCATGGTGCCTGTGGGGATGTTCAAACTATGCAAACCCCCAGCCCATGTGTGGAAACCCTCATCTGGTCCTACTCCGTAAACATAATAAAAAACAAGGTCGCTTGCTCCTCCTTTCACTGAAGCCAATCTAGACCATCTTGGCTGTCTACCCTACTATCCTCAGAAAGTTACAGTGTGTGAAGAATCAACCTATTAATTTTTACTTTATATATCTATGATATCCTCAGTTGCCACATTAGATCCAATTTTGGGTAAATAAGAGCTGATCCCAATCTCCAGAAGCCACCACAAATAGCCAAATAGTTGGATCTACATGAATGATAAATGAGCATTGGTGAAGGGATAAATGAATGTAAAATAAAATTTGTAACTTTTTCTTATTCTTAATTTATCAAGAAGATAAATGGTTTTAATAAACCATCTTGGATGGAGCACAAACACTGTACCTACTATGCAGAGTCCTTAAATCGTCTATCTTAAATATGCACAAAGAACCAAAGGAAAACATGGATAAAAAAATAAAGGAAATTGCAAAAAGGATTTATGAACAAAATGGGAATATCAACAAAAAGATAACAATTATAAAAGGAAACTGAAACATAAAATAACTGAAATGACAAACAGCAGATTTCAACAGACAGAAGAAAGTATCAGGGAACCTGAGGACACGAAACTTGAAATTATTGATATTAAGGAGCAGAGAGGAAAAGAAAAAAGGAAACAGAGTCTAAGAAATGAGTGGGATATCAGCAACTAGATCAACATATGCATTATGGGAGTCCCAGAAGTAAAAGAGGGAGAGAAAGGGTGGAAAAAATATTTGAACAAATAATGGCTGCAATCTTCTCAAATTTAATGAAACACATGAATCTACAAATTCAAAAAGCACAAACAAATACAAGCAGGATGAACCCAAAGAGAACCCAGCAAGATGCATTACAATCAAACTGTCAGAAGCCAAAACCAGAGAATATAAAAGGCAGCAAGAAGTGACCTATCATATACAAGGGCTTCTCAATAGATTATCAGCCAATTTCTTATCAGAAACTAAAGTGCTTAATGGAAAAAAACAAAAAAAACTCTCAATGGAGAATTCTATAACCAGCAAAAATGTTCTTCAAAAAAGAGGGGGAAATTAAGACATCTCAAGATATACAAAAGTTGAAGGAGTTATCACTAGAACTACCCTAAAAGAAATGCTAAAAGGTGTCCTTTAGGTTAAATAAAAGTAAAAAACACACTAGATGATAACTAGGATCTGTATGAAGATATAAAGATCTTTGGTAAATGTAATCACATGATAGAAA
>NW_021703779.1:61096240-61098750 GCF_005190385.1 Monodon monoceros | reverse complement strand
ACAGAAACTAGAGTAGAAGTTATGAGGGCTTGGGGTGAGGGGCAAAAGGGGAGGTATTGTTTAATGGATACAGAGTCTCTGTTTGGGATGATTAAAAAGTTCTGGAAATAAGTAGTGGGGATGGTTGCACAATATTATGACTGTGTTAATGCCACTGAATTGTACACTTAGAAATGCTTACAAGGGTATTTTTAATGTTTTGTGTAAGTGACCACAATTTAAAAGTCATCTGAGTGATATTAACGACCTTAACCTGTTGTCTTATTTGTTGAGCTATTTGAGTAAATTTGCCTGTGTTGTTTATCCACATGCAGCAAGTAAGTACCATTGAGAAAACAAACACCCCATTGTTTGGCCAGTAGAGAGTCCCAGGCTAGGTGATTATCAACAACCACATCTGCCAAAGAGGCTTGGCCTTCAATTAGGACTTTGAGGGCCGTGACACTTTGAATCACATGTTTGGATATTGTTTGGAACATTTTGTAATTGGCATCCATTATTTAATTGTGTTGTAGAATATTGTGGGCTCCTAAGGTGGGACCAGTGATTCCCAATGTAGTCATCAGATTTAGCTCAGTTGGTAAGAATGTAGCATGCTTCATGCATGGCGACAAGATTGATTCAGTTTGTTTAGGGGCATGACCTTAAAAGAGCACATTTGGCTCCAAATTACAGATGGTATAAGTCAAATTAAGAGGAGAAGTTTGAGGTGGAAGGATAAGTAAAAGAAGAAGCAAAAAGTATTTAGGACAATGAAACCAATAAACCTCAGAGGCTAAATCTTAGATTTAGCGTTTTGCACAAGCAACCAAGAATTAATGTGTTGCCAGTAAGCATTTTGATCAGGGCATCATAGGGAGCCATTTTGAATGGCTGCAGTTAGTATTTTAAAGGGAAGTCCAGGAGAACTATTACCGTTTAGGTTTGGAGATGTGGCCGGGCATTTTGTTTGATAAAGGATGGAATGTGCTCTTGTGAAGGTTTCCTTAAGATCAGCTGGACAGACTGCAGTATGGCCAGGCAGTTGAGAGGTGCCTTTATGGCATGCCCAACAATTGGTATGCTTTAAGACATGGGCTGTTTGCTCATTGAGGCTTAAATAAAAATTACTTGCAGCTAATGGTATATTGGGGGTGTGAATAGAAAAGCAGAAGGGAGAGTAGCTTGTGGTGGTTGGGGCTGAATTGGGGAAGAATGAAAGTTGGGAAGAGCAGCAAGAGGTATGAGGGGTGCAGGAGATGTTTGATAGGAGGTGGGATGAGGGCTTGGGGTCATGGAAGATTCTATCTGGGATGAGTCCAAGAGTCGGATGGGGAATGAGTCCATTTGTGGGCTGAGGTAATAAGTGGGGATGAGTCCACCAGCTGAGCTGAGGTCACCTGATGATCCATTAGGCCATCAGGGAGTTGGTTGAGGGCAAGGTCATAACCCTCACTTGGGTTTGTAATAATGTTGGGCCAAATTTAAGACATTAAGGCATAAAATATTGTTGGTCACAGAGTCACAGAGATGTATGAATGTACTGGGATAACGAGGCACACAATGAACAACAAAAGAGATCGCTATCTTGGCATCATATTGGGGATATAATAATCTCCAAGGAGCCTGTTTCATATGTCCCCACATGAGGCTTGTATTTTGACATGTATTTTGAGAGGTGAGGGCTTGGCATTAATTCAAGAAGCTTAAGAGTATGGCATGCCACAAATATGTAGGCTTCCTCCTGTGTGTATGACTCCTTTTGAGTTTTGAATAGCCTGTAGAGGCTGCTTTAGACATTGTAGAAAATGTCGTCAGTGAGGTGGGGATGAAATGTTGTTCCATCTAGTGATTGGCTATGGCAGTGATATTGAAGAGGTCAAGTAAGTGTGGAAGTCAGCATGGTTGTAGTTCAGTCCAATGGCTGTACCTCCTGTCTCCAGGTGGAGTCGTCTCAATGGCCTGTGGAGCCCCAGGCCCAAAATGTTACCCAAAGTAGGCATAGCTAGGCTGTGAAAAGCCAGAAGGCCTAATAATAGCATATGAGCCATGTGGATGCTACAACCTGAGGTACGTGGGGCTGCTGAACCAGGATGGGCACAGTGTGGATCGCTTGATGTCCCCATTCCTGGTCTGTGTGGTTAGGGATAGCCTGCATTCCTTGGCAGAGGGTGCTCTTGAGTAACAACGATTTTATTCTTTCTTGATGCTCTCTGCTATTCACACTCTTGTGGATGTGGGTCCTGGAGTGATGATCCCTACTTCCTGAGTGAGATCATCATGTCATTATTAATTAAATATGCTTGGTAGCCAGAAAACTTTGACAAAGCTTGTGCCTTAGGTATATCATCAATATCATTATCAGAGTGCCAGATTATTTGTCGCAGATGCCAGAGGGCATTCAGTACTCTGTGGATCAGAACTAACAGTCTGTCCTTGGTGGAGCTGTCATCTGACTTGGGATGCGGGAGAGAAAGAAAAAGGGGTAGATGAAAGGAGAAGAAAGACAAAGAGAAATGCCTACCCCAATA
>NW_021703779.1:61096026-61096230 GCF_005190385.1 Monodon monoceros | reverse complement strand
TTAATTGTGGACTTGCAGGATCCACATATGGACATTTTAAAGACTTTTCCTGTGTGTTGCCAAATGGCCCCTTCATAAGCATTGTACCGATTTTCATTCATGCCAGCCAGCTCAGCTAGTAAAAAGAGTATGCCCATTTCCCCTGCATAGTCTCCTGGTCACTGTAATTGATGTGTGTGTGTGTGTGTGTGTGTGTGTGTGTGT
>NW_021703779.1:61079334-61095926 GCF_005190385.1 Monodon monoceros | reverse complement strand
GTATGAAGATATAAAGATCTTTGGTAAATGTAATCACATGATAGAAATAAATGTCATTATTTATTTTTTTAAATTGAGGGGTAAATGACATAAAACATTATATTGGTTTCAGTTTTACAATATAATGATTTGATATTTGTATAAATTGCAAAATGATCACCACAGTAAATCTAGTTAACAGCCACATGTAAAATAAACTGGAACACTATCTTACACCACATGCAAAAATTAACTCAAAATGAATTAAAGACTTGAATGTAAAACGCAAAACCATGAAACTCCTAGAAGAAAGCATAGGGAAAAATCTCAGTGTTATTGGCCTTGGCAGTGATTTTTAAGATCTGACACCAAAAGAAAAGGAAACAAAAACAAAAATTTTAAGTGAGAATACTTTAAACTAAAAAGCCTCTGGACAGGGAGGAGCTTCAAGATGGTGGAAGAGTAAGACGTTGAGATCACCTTCCTCCCCACAGATACACCAGAAATACAGCTACATGTGGAATAACTCCTACACAACTCCTACTGAATGCTGGGAGAAGACCTCAGACTTCCCAAAAGGCAAGAAACTCCCCACATACCTCGGTAGGGCAAAATAAAAAACAGAGACAAAAGAATAAGGATGGGACCTGCACCAGTGGGAGGGAGCTGTGAAGAGGAAAGTTTTCCACACGCTAGGAAGGGCCTTTCACGGGCGGATACTGTGGGTGGTGGAGGGGGGAAGCTTCAGAGCTGCGGAGGAGAGCATAGCAACAGGGGTACAGAAGGAAAAGCAGAGAGATTCCCGAACAGAGCATCGGTGCCAACCAGTACTCACCAACCAGAGAGACTTGTCTGCTCACCTACTGGGGCAGGCGGGGCTGGGAGCTGAGGCTTGGGCTTCAGTCGGATCCCAGGGAGAAGACTGGTGTTGGCTGTGTGAACACAGCCTGAAGGGGGTTAGTGTGCCACAGCTGGCCGGCAGGGAGTCCGGGAAAAAGTCCGGAGCTGCTGAAGAGGCAAGAGACTTTTTATGGCCTCTTTGTTTCCTGGTGCTTGAGGACAGGGGATTAACAACGCGGCTGAAAGGAGCTCCAGAGACGGGCGTGAGCCGCGACTGCCAGCGCGGACCACAGAGACGGGCATGAGACGTTAAGATTGCTGCTGCAGCCACCAAGAAGCCTGTGTGCAAGCACAGGTCACTATCCACACCTTCCCTCCCATGAGCCAGTGCAGCACGCCGCTTCCAGGGTCACGTGATGCAGGGACAACCTCTCTGGGAGAACAACACATGGCATGCCTCAGCCTGTTGCAAAGTTACGGTGGGCTCTGCCACCACAGGCTTGGCCTGCACACCGTACCCCACCCTTCTCCCAGCCTGAGTGAGCCAGAGCCCCCGAATCAGCTGCTCCTTTAACCCCGTCTTGCCTGAGTGAATAACAGATGCCCTCAGGCGACCTACACGAAGAGGCAGGGCCAAATCCAAAGCTGAACGCCAGGAGCTCTACGAACAAAGAAGAGAAAGGGAAATTTCTCCCAGAAGCCTCAGGAGTAGTGGAATAAATCTCCACAATCAAGTTGATGTACCCTACATCCCTGGAATACCTGGATAGACAACAAATCATACCAAATGGAGGAGGTGGACTTTGGGAGCAATGATATATGTATATATATATTTTTTCCCTTTACCTCTTTTTGTGAGTGTGTATGTGTAGGCTTCTGTGTGTGATTTTGTCTGTATAGCTTTGCTTTTACCATTTGTCCTGGGTTTGGTCCATCCGTTTTTTGATTTGTTTTGTTTTTAGCACTTGTTATCATTGGTGGATTAGTTTTTTGATTTGCTTGTTCTCCTCTTTCATTCTTTCTTTCTTTTATTACTTAAAAATGTTTTCTAGTAACTATTTTTTATTTTAATAACTTTTTAATTTAATTCAATTTAAATTTATCTTCCTCTTTCTTTCTTTCTTTTTTTTTCTCCCTTTTATTCTGAGCCGTGAGGATGACAGGTTCTTGGTGCTCCAACCAGGTGTCAGGGATGTGCCTCGGAGGTGGGAGAGACAAGTTCAGGACATGGGTCCACAAGAGACCTCCCAGCTCCATGTAATACCAAATGGCAAAAATCTCCCAAAGATCTCTATCTCAATGCCAAGACCCAGCTCCACTCAACCACAAGGAAGCGACAGTGCTGAACACCTTATGCTAAACAACTAGCAACACAACTCCACCCATTAGCAGAGAGGCTGCCTAACATCATAATAAGGCCACAGACACCCCAAAACACACCACCAGATGTGGATTGCCAACCAGAAAGACAAGATCCAGCCTCATCTGCCAGAACACAGGCCCTAGTACCCTTCACCAGGAAGCCTACACAACCCACTAAGCCAGCTTTAGCCACTGGGGGAAGACACGAAAAACAATGGGAACACAAACGTGCAGCCTGCGAAAATGAGACCCCCAAAACAGTAAGTTAAGCAAAATAAGAAGACAGACACACAGCAGATGAAGGAGCAAGGGAAAAACCCACCAGATGTAACAAATGAAGAGGAAATAGGAAGTCTACCTGAAAAAGAGTTCAGAATAATGATAGTAAAGATGATCTAAAATCTTGGAAATAGAATGGAGAAAATACAAGGAATGTCTAACAAGGACCTAGAAGAACTAAAGAGCAAACAAACAGTGATGAACAACACAATAAATGAAATTAAAAATACCCTAGAAGGGATCTATAGCAGAATAACTGAGTCAGAAAAACGGATAAGTGACCTAGAAGATAAAATAGTGGAAGTAACTACTACAGAGCAGAATAAAGAAAAAAGAATGTAAAGAATTGAGGAGAGTCTCAGAGACCTCTGGGACAACATTAAATGCACCAACATTTGAATAATAGGGGTCCCAGAAGAACAAGAGAAAAAGAAAGGGATTGAGAAAATATTTGAAGAGATTATAGTTGAAACCCTCCCTAATATGGCAGAGGAAATAGTTAATCAAGTCCAGGAAGCACAGAGAGTCCCATACAGGATAAATCCAAGGAGAAACACGACAGGAAACATATTAATCAAACTATCAATAATTAAATACAAAGAAAAAATATTAAAAGCAGCAAGGGAAAAACAACAAATAACATACAAGGAAATCCCATAAGGTTCACAGCTGATCTTTCAGAAGAAACTCTGCAAGCCAGAAGGGAATGGCAAGACATATTTAAAGTGATGAAGGGGGAAAATCAACAACCAAGATTACTCTACCCAGCAAGGATCTCATTCAGTTTTGATGGAGAAATTAAAATCTTTACAGAAAAGGAGAAGCTAAGAGAATTCAGCACCACCAAACCAGCTTTAGAACAAATGCTAAAGGACCTTCTCTAGGCAGGAAACACAAGAGAAGGAAAAGACCTACAATAACAAACCCAAAACAATTAAGAAAATGGTAATAGGAACATAAATATAGATAAATACATTAAATATAAATGGATTAAAGGCTCCAACCAAAATACATAGACTGGCTGAATGGATTCAAAAACAAGACCCATATATATGTTGTCTACAAGAGACCCACTTCAGACCTAGGGACACATACAGACTGAAATGGAGGGGATGGAAAAAGATATTCCATGCAAATGGAAATCAAAAGAAAGCTGGACTAGCAATTCTCATATAAGAAAAATAGACTTTAAAACAAAGAGTATTACAAGAGAAAAGGAAGGACACTACATAATGATAAAGAGATTGATCCAGGAAGAAGATATTACAATTGTAAATATTTATGCACCCAAAATAGGAGCACCTCAATACACAAGGCAAATACTAACAGCCATAAAAGGGGAAATCAAAAGTAACACAATCATAGTAGGGAACTTTAACACCCCACTTTCACCAATAGACAGATCATCCAAAATGAAAATAAATAAGGAAACACAAGCTTTAAATGATACATTAAACAAGATGGACTTAATTGATATTTATAGGACATTCCATCCAAAAACAACAGAATACACATTCTTCTCAAGTGCTCATGGAACATTCTCCAGGATAGATCATATCTTGGATCACAAACCAAGCCTTGGTACATTTCAGAAAATTGAAATTGTATCAAGTATCTTTTCCAACCTCAACATTAGGAGACAAGATATCAATTACAGGAAAAATCTGTAAAATAAATAAAAACACATGGAGGCTAAACAACACCCTACTTGGTAACCAAGAGCTCACTGAAGAAATCAAAGAGGAAATGAAAAAATACCTAAAAACAAATAACAATGAAAACACGACGACCCAAAACTTATGCAATGCAGCAAAAGTAGTTCTAAGATGGAAGTTTATACCAGTATAATCCTACATTAAGAAACAAGAAACATCTCAAATAAACAACCTAACCTTACACCTAAAGCAACTAGAGAAAGAAGAACAAAAAAACCCCAAAGTTTGCAGAAGGAAAGAAATCATAAAGATCAGATCAGAAATAAATGAAAAAGAAATGAAGGAAATGATAGCAAAGATCAATATAACTAAAAGCTAGTTCTTTGAGAAGATAAACAAAATTGACAAACCATTAGCCACACTCATCAAGAAAAAAAAGGAGATGACTCAAATCAAGAGATTTAGAAATGAAAAAGAAGTAACCATTGATACTGCAGAAATAAAAACGACATGAGAGATAACTACAAGCAACTCTATGCCAATGAAATGGACAAACTGGAAGAAATGGACAAATTCTTAGAAATGCACACCCTTCTGAGACAGATCCAGGAAGAAACAGAAAATATGATCAGACCAATTACAAACACTGAAATTGAAACTGTGATTAAAAATCTTCCAGCAAACAAAAGTCCAAGACCAGATGGCTTCACAGGCGAATATACCAAACATTTAGAGAAGAGCTAACACCTCTCCTTCTCAAACTCTTCCAAAATAGAGCAGAGGGAGGAACACTCCAAAACTCATTCGATGAGGCCACCATCACCCTGATACCAAAACCAAAGATGTCACAGAGAAAGAAAACTACAGGCCAATATCACTGAGGAACATAGATGCAAAAATCCTCAGCAAAATACCAGCAAAGAAAATCCAGCAGCACATTAAAATGTTCATACACCAGGATCAAGTGGGGTTTATCCCAGGAATGCAAGGATTCTTCAGTATATGCAAATCAATCAATGTGATACACCATATTAACAAACTGAAGGAGAAAAACATGTGATCATCTCAATACATGCAGAGAAAGCTTTCGACAAAATTCAACACACATTTATAATAAAAACTCTCCAGAAAGTAGGCATAGAGGAAAGTTACCTCTACATAATAAAGGCCATATATGACAAGCCCACAGCCAACATCATTCCCAATGGCGAAAAACTGAAACCATTTCCACTAAGATCAGGAACAAGACAAGGTTGACCCACTACCACCACTATTATTCAATATAGTTTCGGAAGTTGTAGCACAGCAATCAGAGAACGAAAAGAAATAAAAGGAATGCAAATTGGAAAAGAAGAAGTAAATCTGTCACTGTTTGCAGATGACGTGATACTATACATAGAGAATCCTAAAGATGTCATCACAAAACTACTAGAGCTAATCAGTGAATTTGGTAAAGTACCAGGATACAAAATTAATGCACAGAAATTCCTTGCATTCCTATACAGTAATGATGAAAGATCTGAAAGTGAAAGTAGGAAACCACTCCCATTTACCACTGCAACAAAAAGAATAAAATACCTAGGACTAAACCTACTTAAGGAGAAAAAAGACCTATATGCAGAAAATTATAAGACACTGATGAAAGAAATTAAAGATGATACAAATAGATGGAGAGATATACCATGTTTTTGGATTGGAAGAATCAACATTGTGAAAATGACTCTACTACCCAAAGCAATCTACAGATTCAGTGCAATCCCTATCAAACTACCACTGGCATTTTTCACAGAACTAGAACAAAAAATTCACAATTTGTATGGAAACACAAAAGACCCCGAATAGCCAAAGCAATCTTGAGAATGAAAAACGGAGCTGGAGGAATCAGGCTCCCTGACTTCAGACTATACTACGAAGCTAAAGTAATCAAGACAGTATGGTACTGGCACAAAAACAGAAAGATAGATCAATGGAACAGGATAGAAAGCCCAGAGATAAACCCACGCACATATGGTCATCTTCTCTTTGATAAAGGAGGCAAGAATATGCAATGGAGAAAAGACAGCCTCTTCAATAAGTGGTGCTGGGTAAACTGGACAGCTACATGTAAAAGAATGAAATTAGAATAGTCCTTAACACCATACACAAAAATAATTTCAAAATGGATTAAAGACCTAAATGTAAGGCCAGACACTATCAAACTCTTAGAGGAAAACATAGGCAGAACACTCTATGACATAAATCACAGGAAGATCCTTTTGACCCACCTCCCAGAGAAATGGAAATAAGAACCAAAATAAAGAAATGGGACCTAATGAATCTGCAAAGCTTTTGCACAGAAAAGGAAACCATAAACAAGACCAAAAGACAACCCTCGGAATGGGAGAAAATATTTGAAAATGAAGCAACTGACAAAGGATTAACTTCCAAAATTTAAAAGCAACTTAGGCAGCTCAATATCAAAAAAGCAAACGACCCAATCCAAAAATGGGCAGAAAACCTAAATAGACATTTCTTCAAAGAAGATATACAGATTGCCAACAAACACATGAAAGAACGCTCAACATCATTAATCATTAGGGAAATACAAATCAATACTACAATGTGATATCATCTCACACCGGTCTGAATGGCCATCATCAAAACATCTACAAACATTAATTGCTGGAGAGAGTGTGGAGAAAAGGGAAGCCCCTTGCACTGTTGGTGGGAATGTAAATTGATACAGCTACTATGGAGAACAGTACGGAGGTTCCTTCAAAAACTAAAAATAGAACTATCATACAACCCAGCAATCCCACTACTGGGCATATGCCCTGGAAAACGATTATTCAAAAAGCGTCATGTACCACAATCTTCATTGCAGTTCTATTTATCATAGCAAGGACATGGAAACAACATGAGTGTCCATTGATAGATGAATGGATAAACGTGGCACATATATATAATGGAATATGACTCAGTTATAAAAGCAACGAAATTGAGTTATTTGTAGTGACATGGATGGACCTAGAGTCTGTCATACAGAATGTAGTCAGTCATAAAGAGAAAAACAAATACTGTATGCTAACACATATATATGGAATCTAAAAAACAAACAAACAAAATGGTCATGAAGAACCTAGGGTCAAGACGGGAATAAAGACGCAAACCTACTAGAGAATGGAGTTAAGGATACTGGGAGGGAGATGGTTAAGATTGGACAAAGTGAGAGAGTGGCATGGACATATATACACTACCAAATATAAAGTAGATAGCTAGTGGGAAGCAGTCTCATAGCATAGGAAGATCAGCTCTGTGCTTTGTGACCACCTAGAGGGTTGGGATAGGGAGGGTGGGAGGGAGGGAGATGCATGAGGGAAGAGATATGGGGATATATGTATATGTATAACTGATTCTCTTTGTTCTAAAGCAGAAACTAACAAACCCTTGTAAAGCAGTTATACTTCAATAAAGATGTTAAAAAAAAAAAGAAAACCTCTGGACAATAAAGGAAACCATGAACAAGATGAAAAGGCACCTACTGATTGGAGAAAATACTTTCAAATCATATATCTAACAAGGAGTTACTATCCAAAATGTAAGAAATACTCATACCACTCAATAGCAAGAAAGGAAACAATAGATTAAAAATGGGCAGAGGACCTGAAAAGACATTTTTCTGAGGAAGACACACAAATGGCCATCAGCTAGATTTGCCTTCATAACAACTTTCAAATACAGAATACTGTATTGTATACCTAGTCCTTATGCTGTATATTATATCCCTGTGACTTATTTATTTTATAACTGGAAGTTTGTACCTTTTGACTTCCTCCACCCGTATCTGCCCATCCCTCTACTCCCTGCCTCTGGCAACCAACAATTTATTCTCTGTATCTATGAGTTCTTTTTTTTCAAATTGATTTTTGGTTTATTTAGATTCCACATATAATTGAGAACATACAGTACCTAACTTTGCCTGACATTTTTCACTTTGCATAATGCCCTCAAGTTCCACTCATATTGTCACAGATTTCCTTTTTTATTGATGAATAATACTCCAGTGTATCTATCCCACATTTTCTTTATCCATTCATCCACTGAAATAACTTACATTATTTCCATATTTGGATATTATAATTAATGCTGCAATGAACATGGGAGTTAGTTTTCTGTTTTATTTAGATAAATACCAAGAAGCGGGATTTCTGGATCATATGCTACTTCTATTTTTAATTTTTTGAGGAACCTCCATGCAGTTTTCCACAGTGGCTGCACCAATTTGCATTTCCACCAACAGTGCCCAAGGGTACTCTCTTTTACACATCCTTGCCAACAATTACTATTTCTTGTCTGTTTGATAGTAGTCATTTTAACAGGTTTGAGTTTATATCTCATTGTGGTTTTGATTTGCATTTCCTAGAGGATTAGTTATCTTGAGGACATTTTCACGTATCTATTGGCCATTTGTGTGTCTTCCTTGGAAAAATGTCTTTTCAGATCCTCTGCCTATTTTTAATCTGATTTTTTCTTTTCTTGCTATTTAGTTGTATGAGTACTTCTTACATTCTGGATAGTAACTCCTTGTTAGATATATGATTTGCAAATATTTTCTCCCATTTAGTAGGTTGCCCTTTCATTTTGTTGATGGTTTCCTTTGCTGTCCAGAGGCTGTTCAGCTTAAAATATTCTCACTTAAAATTTTTGTTTTGTTTCCTTTGCTTTTGGTGTCAGATCTTAAAAATCATTGCCAATACCAATGTCACTGAGGTTTTCCCCTATGTTTTCTTCTAGGAGTTTCATGGTTTTTTTTTTTTTTACATCTTTATTGGAGTATAATTGCTTTACAGTGGTGTGTTAGTTTCTGCTTTATAGCAAGGTGAATCAGTTATACATATATATATGTTCCCATACCTCTTCCCTCTTGCATCTCCCTACCTCCCACCCTCCCTATCCCACCCCTCTAGGTGGTCACAAAACGCCGAGCTGATCTCCCTGTGCTATGTGGCTGCTTCCCACTAGCTGTCTATTTTAATTTTGGTAGTGTATATATGTCCATGCCACTCTCTCGCTTTGCCACAGCTTACCCTTTCCCCTCCCCATATCCTCAAGTCCATTCTCTAGTAGATCTGTGTCTTTATTCCTGTCTTACCCTTAGGTTCGACATGACATTTTTTTCTTTAAAGTCCATATATATGTGTTAGCATATGGTATTTGTCTTTCTCTTTCTGACTTGCTTCATTCTGTATGACAAACTCTAGGTCCATCCACCTCATTACAAATAGTTCAATTTCGTTTCTTTTTATGGCTGAGTAATATTCCATTGTATATATGTGCCACATCTTCTGTATCCATTCATCTGACAATGGACACTTAGGTTGTTTCCATCTCCAGAATACTGTAAACAGAGCTGCAATGAACATTTTGGTACATTATTCTTTTTGAATTATGGTTTTCTCAGGGTATATGCCCAGTAGTGAGATTGCTGGGTCATATGTTAGTTCTATTTATAGTTTTTTAAGGAACCTCCATACTGTTCTCCATAGTGGCTGTACCAATTCACATTCCCAGCAGCAGTGCAAGAGTGTTCCCTTTTCTCCACACCCTCTCCAGCATTTATTGTTTCTAAATTTTTTGATGATGGCCATTCTGACTGGTGTGAGATGATATCTCATTGTAGTTTTGATTTGCAGTTCTCTAATGATTAATGATGTTGAGCATTCTTTCATGTGTTTGTTGGCAGTCTGTATATCTTCTTTAGAGAAATGTCTATTTAGGTCTTCTGCCCATTTTTGGACTGGGTTGTTTGTTTTTTTGTTATTGAGCTGCATGAGCTGCTTGTAAATTTTGGAGATTAATCCTTTGTCAGTTGCTTCATTTGAAAATATTTTCTCCCATTCTGAGGGCTGTCTTTTGGTCTTGTTTATGGTTTCCTTTGCTGTGCAAAAGCTTTCAAGTCTCATTAGGTGCCATTTGTTTACTTTTATTTTGTTTCCATTTCTCTAGGAGGTGGGTCAAAAAGGATCTTGGTGTGATTTATTTCATAGAGTGTTCTGCCTGTGTTTTCCTCTAAGAGTTTGATAGTGTCTGGCCTTACATTTAGGTCTTTAATCCATTTTGAGATTACTTTTTTGTATGGTGTTAGGGAGTGATCTAATCTCATACTTTTACATGTACCTGTCCAGTTTTCCCAGCACCACTTATTGAAGAAGATGTGTTTTCTCCACTGTACATTCCTGCATCCTTTATCAAAGATAAGGTGACCATATGTGCATGGGTTTATCTCTGGGTTTTCTATCCTGTTCCATTGATCTATCTTTCTGTTTTTGTGCCAGTACCATACTGTCTTGATTACTGTAGCTTCGTAGTATAGTCTGAAGTCAGGGAGCCTGATTCCTCCAGCTCCATTTTTCATTCTCAAGATTGCTTTGGCTATTCGGAGTCTTTTGTGTTTCCATACAAATTGTGAAATTTTTTGTTCTAGTTCTGTGAAAAATGCTAGTGGTAGCTTGATAGGGATTGCATTGAATCTGTAGATTGCTTGGGGTAGTAGAGTCATTTTCACAATGTTGATTCTTCCAATCCAAGAACATGGTATATCTCTCCATCTATTTGTATCATATTTAATTTCTTTCATCAGTGTCTTATAAGTTTCTGCATACAGGTCTTTTGTCTCCTTAGGTTGGTTTATTCCTAGATATTTTATTCTTTTTCTTGCAGTGGTAAATGGTAGTGTTTTCTTGATTTCACTTTCAGATTTTTCATCATTAGTGTATAGGAATGCCAGCAATTTCTGTGCATTAATATTGTATCCTGCTACTTTACCAAATTCATTGATTAGCTCTAGTAGTTTTCTGGTAGCATCTTTAGGAATCTCTATGTATAGTATCATGTCATTTGCAAACAGTGACAGCTTTACTTCTTCTTTTCCGATTTGGATTCCTTTTATTTCTTATTCTTCTCTGATTGCTGTGGCTAAAACTTCCAAATCTATGTTGAATAAGAGTGGTGAGAGTGGGAAAACTTGTCTTGTTCCTGATCTTAGTTGAAACGCTTTCAGTTTTTCACCATTGAGGATGATGTTGGCTGTGGGTTTGTCATATATGGCCTTTATTATGTTGAGAAAAGTTCCCTCTATGCCTATTTTCTGCAGGGTGCTTATCATAAATGTGTGTTGAATTTTGTCGAAAGATTTCTCTGCATCTATTGAGATGATCATATGGTTTTTCTCCTTTAATTTGTTAATATGGTTTATCATGTTGACTGATATGCATATACTGAAGAATCCTTGCATTCCTGGAATAAACCCCACTTGATAATGGTGTCTGATCCTTTTAATGTGCTGTTGGATTCTGTTTGCTAGTATTTTGTTGAGTATTTTTCCATCTGTGTTCATCCATGATATTGGCCTGTAGTTTTCTTTCTTTGTGACGTCCTTGTCTGGTTTTGGTATCAGCATGATGGTGACCTCGTAGAATGAGTTTGGGAGTGTTCCTCTCTCTGCTCTATTTTGGAAGAGTTTGAGAAAGATACGTGTTAGGTCTTCACTAAATGTTTGATAGAATTCGCCTGTGAAGCCATCTGGTCCTGGGCTTTTGTTTGTTGGAGGATTTTTAATCACAGTTTCAGTTTCAGTGCTTGTGATTAGTGTGTTCATACTATCTCTTTCTTCCTGGTTCAGTCTTGGCAGGTTGTGCATCCAAGACTTTTTCCATTTCTTCCAGGTTGTCCATTTTATTGGCATAGAGTTGCTTTTACTAATCTCTCATGATCTTTTACATTTCTGCAGTGTCAGTTGTTACTTCTCCTTTTTCATTTCTAATTCTATTGATTTGAGTATTTTAGGAGTTTCATGGTTTTAGGTCTTATATTCAAGTCTTTAATCCATTTTGAGTTAATTTTTGCATGTGGTGTAAGATAGTGTTATAGGTTCATTATTTTACATGTGGATGTCCAATTTTCCCAACAGCATTTTTTGAAGTGACTGTCCTTTTCCCTTCCTATATTCTTGGTACATTTGACATAAGTTAATTGACATATATGTGTGGGTTTATTTCTGGGCTCTCTATACTCTTCCATGGCTCCATGTGTCTGCTTAAAGCTAATGCCATACTCTTTTGATTACTATAGCTTTGTAACATTACTTGATATCAGGGAGCATGATGTCTCCGGCTTTGTTTTTCCACCTCTTATTTTCTATAGGAAAGACAAAATATATATTTTTGGGCACACACAATGTGTAAAGACATAATTGTTGATTACTAACCTCAAGAGGGGGTTGGAGCTATATAGAAGTAGAATTTTTGTATGCAACTGAAATTAAATAGGTAATAATTTTAAACAAGTAGTTATAATGTGAGGATGTTATATGTAATTTATATGGTAACCACATAGAAAATATCTATGGAATATGTCAAAAAAGGAAATTAAAAGGGAATTGAAGAATGTCACCATAAAAACTCAACTAACATAGAAGAAAGCAGTAACAGAGAAAATGAGTAAAAACAAGCTATATGACATACAGAAAAATAGCAAAAAAGAAATAATTCCTTCCTTATTAGTAATAATCATAAATGTAAATGAATTAAACTGTCAAATACAAGGCAGAAATTGGAAAAATAGGAGAAGAAAACCCTAATTCAACTATATACTGTCCAGAAGAGACTCACATTATATCTAAAGACACAAATAGGTTCAAAGTGAAAGAATGAAAATGATATTTCATGTATAGTCACCAAAAATTGTGGGGTGGCTATACTAATATCAAACAAATAGACTTTGGGTCAAAAATTTTACAAGTGACAGGTAAGGGTGTTACATATAAATTCTCCAATAAAAGGGTAAGAAAAGATATTTCATGCACATAGTAAACAAAAGAGAGCTCGGGTAGCTACACTAATATATGACAATAGAAACTTCAAGTCAAAAACTGTTATAAGAGACAAGGAAGGGCATTTTATATTGATAATAAGGTCATTTATCAAGAAGATATAACAATTATAAACATGTACGCACTAAACGTCAGTCTCCCTAAATATATGAAGCAATAGTTGACAGAATTGGAGGGAGATTTTATATCTCGTTTTCAGTAACGGATAGAACAAAAAGACAGAAAGAAAATCAATAAGAACGAGAGGACTTAACAATATACACCAATTTAACCTAACAACCATATATGGGAGACTCCACCCAACAGCAGAAGAATACAAAAACTTCTCAAGGGCATATGGTACATTCTCCAGAATAAACCATGTATTAGGCCAGAAAACAAGTCTTAATACATTTTAAAAGATTGAAATCATACAAGGTATCTTTTTTATGGATTGAAACTAGAAATCAATAACACAAGGAAAACTGAAAAATTCCAAATATGTGGAAAATAACACACTCTTAAATAACCATTGGGTTAAAGAAGAAATCACAAGAGAAATTAGGAAATACATGAAGAGATATATACAACATAGTAAAATTTATTGGGTGCAGTGAACGCATTGCTAAGAGGGAAATGTACAGCTCTAAACATTTACATTACAAAAGAAAAAAGGCCTCAGATCAATGCCCTAACTTTACCTTTTATGGAACAAGAAAAATTGTAATAAACTAAACCCAAAACTACTAGAAAGGAGGAAATAACACATATGAGACTGGAGATTAATAAAATGAAGAAAAAAAAAATAAAGAAAATTGACAAACTTAAATTTTGGTTCTTTGAAAAGATCACCAAAATTGACAAACCTTTAGCTAGATTAACGAGGAAAAAATAGATAAAACTTGAATTACTGAAATTGGAAATGGAAGTGGGAACTTTACTATTGATTTCACAGAAATAAAAAGAATTATAAGAGAATACTATGAACATTGTACACCAAATTTCAAACTGGATGATTTGCAAATTGGTACAGCAAATTGAATAACTTAGATAACATGAACAAATTCCTCTAAGGGCACAAAACCTACTAAAATGAAATCATGAAGAAATAAAAAATCTAAACAGCTCTATAACTAGTGAGGAAATTGAATCACTAATCAGAAATTTCTCAGCAAAGAAAACGTACAGACAAGATGATTTCACTTGTGAATTCTACCAAATATTTAAAGAATTAAACCAGTCATTCTCAGACTCTTCCCCAAAGTGAAGAGGAGGGAACACTTCCTAACACATTCTATGGGTCAAACATTGTGATACAAATCCACAGAAGGATACCACCAGAAAACTGCAGAGCAATATCTTTTATAAATATTGACACAAAAATCCTCAACAAAATACTAGCAAGCTGAATTTAGCAATATTTTAAAAGGATTCTGCAACTTGACCAAGTGGGACTTATTCCTGGATGCAGGCAGGGATGACTTGACACATGAAAATAAAATGAATGTAATATACTACATTAATAGAACAAAAGGTAAAAAAATTACTTGATCATCTCAATCGGTACAGAAACGTATTTGAAAAACTCGACTCCCTTTAATGGTAAAAACATTCAATAAACATGACTACAAAGAAACATTCCCAACAAGATAAGGCCATGTGAAAAACCCACAGCTAAGATCACACTTTGTGGTAAAAGTCTGAAAGCTTTTCCCTTCTTACCAGGAACAGACAGAATATCTGCTTTTGACACTTCTATATAACAGAATATTTGAAGTTCTATCCAGAATAGTTAGGGAAGGAAAAGAAATAAAAGGCATCCACATGATGTAGGATGAAGTTAAATCATCTCTGTTCACAGACCACTTAATCTTACATGTAGGAAGCCCTAAAATTCTCCAAAATCTGTTGGAACTAATGAATGAATTCAACAAAACTGCAGGATACAAAGACAATACAAAAGAAATCAGTTGCATTTCAATACACCAGGAAGAAAAAATCATAAAAGGAAATTAAGAAAATGATTACATTTAAATGATTACATTTAAAATAGCACCCAAAATAATAAACTACTTAGGAATAAAGTTAACCAAGGAGCTGAAAGACTTGCACACTGAAAAATACAAAACATTGCTGAAGGAAGTTAAAGAACACATAAATAAAAGGAAAGACATCCCATGTTCATGGATTGGATGACTTAATTTTTTAAAAATGTCAATACTGTCAAAACTGATCTACAAATTCAATTAAATCCATATTAAAATCCCAATAATCTTTTTTTCAGAAATAGAAAACCCCATCACAATATTCATATGAAGTTTCAAGGAACCCAAATCTTGAAAAAAATAAATAACAAAGTTGGAGGACCACACTTCTTGTTTTCAAAACTTACTACAAAGCTAAAGCAAGCAGAATGTGTGGAATTGTCATAAAAACAGACATATACGTAAGAGAATAGAGAGCCTAGGATTAAACGCTTGCATATATGGTCAATTAATTTTCAACAAGGGTGCCAAGACCATTTGAAAAGGAAAGGACAATCTTTTCAACAAATGGCTCAGGGAAAATTGGATATCTATAGGAAAAAGAATGAAATTAGACCTAACACCACCTATAAAAATTAACGCAACATGGACTGAGAACCTAAATGTAAGAGGTAAAACTGTAAAACTCTTGGAAGAAAATGTAGTAGAAAATCTTTATGCCTTGGATTTGACAGTGATTTCATGGATATGACACCAAAAGCACAGGAAACAAAAGAAAAACAAATACATTGAACTTAATAAAAATCAAAGTCTTCTGAGCATCAAAGGACACCATCAAGAGAGAGCAAAAAGCCCACAAAATAGGAGCAAATGTTTGCAAATCATATAATTGATAAGTGATAAATTTCCAGAATATATAAAGAACTCTAACCACTCAACAACAATATAAGAACAAATAACCCAATTCAAAAATGGGCAAAGGATTTCAATAGACATTTCTCTAAAGAAGATATACAAATGGTCAATAAGCACATGAAAAGGTAGGTATTCAACATCTCTAACCATGAGGGAAATGTAAATCAAAAACACAATGAGCTACCACTTCCCATGTATTAGAATTGTAATCATCACAAAATGAAAAACAAGTGCTGGGGAGGATGTGGAGAAATTGGAAACTTTGTACATTGTTGGTAGGATTGTGAAGTGGTGCAGCCACTGCAGAAAACAGTTAGGCTTTTCCTCAAAAAGTTAAATTAGAATTGTAATATGATACAGCAATTCCAATTCTCTATATATACCCAAAAGAACTGAAATTAGGGACTCAAACACTTGTATACCAATGGTCATAGCAGTGTTATTCATAATAGCCAAAATATGGCAGCAGCCCAGATGTTCGTGAGCAGATGAATGGATAAACAGAATATTCTATATGTATTCAATAGTATATTATTTAACCTTTAAAAGGAAGTTCTGATACATACTACAAATGGAAGAAATTTGAAAATTTTAGGCTAAATTAAATGAGCCAGATACAAAATGATAAATGTTGTATGTTTCTTAATATAAGACATACCAAGAATAGGCAAATTCAGTACAGACAGAAACTAGAGTAGAAGTTATGAGGGCTTGGGGTGAGGGGCAAAA
>NW_021703779.1:61078370-61079234 GCF_005190385.1 Monodon monoceros | reverse complement strand
ATGGTAAATGGGAGTGTTTTCATGATTTCACTTTCAGATTTTTCATCGTTAGTGTATAGGATTGCCAGAGATTTCTATGCATTAACTTTGTTTCCTGCTACTTTACCAAATTCATTGATTAGCTCTTGTAGTTTTCTGGTAGCATCATTAGGATTCTCTATGTATAGTATCACGTCATCTGCAAACAGTGACAGCTTTGCTTCTTCTTTTCTGATTTAGATTCCTTTCATTTCCTTTTCTTCTCTGATTGCTGTGGCTAAAATTTCCAAAACTATGTTGAATAAGAGTGGTGAATGTAGGCAACCTCATCTTGTTCCTGATCTTAGTGGAAATGCTTTCAGTTTTTCCCCATTGAGGACGATGTTGGCTGTTGGTTTGTCATATATGGCGTTTATTATGTTGAGGAAAGTTCCCTGTATGCCAACTGTCTGCAGGGTTTTTATCATAAATGGGTGTTGAATTTTGTCGAAAGCTTTCTCTACATCTAGTGAGATGATCATACGGTTTTTCTCCCTCAATTTGTTAATATGTTTTTTCACATTGATTGATTTGTGTATATTGAAGAATCCTTGCATTCCTGGAATAAAACCCACTTGATCATGGTGTATGATCCTTTTAATGTGCTGTTGGATTCTGTTTGCTAGTATTTTGTAGAGGATTTTTGCATCTGTGTTCATCAGTGATATTGCCCTGTAGTTTTCTTTCTTTGTGACAACCTTGTCTGGTTTTGGTATCAAGGTGATGGTGGCCTTGTAGAATGAGTTTGGGAATGTTTCTCCTTCTGCTATATTTTGGAAGAGTTTGCGAAGGGTAGGTGTTAGGTCTTCTCTAAATGTTTGATAGAATTCGCCTGTGAAGCCATCT
>NW_021703779.1:61074984-61078270 GCF_005190385.1 Monodon monoceros | reverse complement strand
TCATAGTTTCAATTTCAGTGCTTGTGATTGGTCTGTTCATATTTTCTGTTTCCTCCTGATTCAGTCTTAGCAGGTTGTGCACTTCTAAGAATTTGTCCATTTCTTCCAGGTTGTCCATTTTATTGGCATGGAGCTGCTTGTAGTAATCTCTCATTTTCCTTTGTATTTCTGCAGTGTCAGTTGTTACTTCTCCTTTTTCATTTCTAATTCTATTGATTTGTGTCTTCTCCCTTTTTTTCTTGATGAGTCTGGCTAATGGTTTATCAATTTTATTTATCTTCTCAAAGAACCAGCTTTTAGTTTTATTGATCTTTGCTATCATTTCCTTCATTTCTTTTTCATTTATTTGTGATCTGATTTTTATGATTTCTTTCCTTCTGCTAACTTTGGGTTTTTTTTTGTTCTTCTTTCTCTAATTGCTTTAGGTGCAAGCTTAGGTTGTTTATTCGATATGTTTCCTGTTTCTTAAAATAGGATTGTATTGCTATAAACTTCCCACTTAGAACTGCTTTTGCTGCATCCCATAGGTTTTGGGTCGTCGTGTCTCCATTATCATTTGTTTTTAGGTATTTTTTTATTTCCTCTTTGATTTCTTCAGTGATCACTTCGTTGTTAAGTAGTGTATTGTTTAGCCTCCATGTGTTTGTATCCTTTACAGATCTTTTCCTGTAATTGATATCTAGTCTCATAGCATTGTGGTCGGAAAAGATACTTGATACAATTTCAATTTTCTGAAATGTACCAAGGCTTGATTTGTGACCCAAGATATGATCTATCCTGGAGAATGTTCCATGAGCACTTGAGAAAAATGTGTATTCTGTTGTTTTTGGATGGAATGTCCTATAAATATCAATTAAGTCCATCTTGTTGAATGTATCATTTGAAGCTTGTGTTTCCTTATTTATTTTCATTTTGGATGATCTGTCCATTGGTGAAAATGGGGTGTTAACGTCCCCTACTATGAATGTGTTACTGTCGATTTCCCCTTTTATGGCTGTTAGTATTTGCCTTATGTATTGAGATGCTCCTATGTTGGGTGCATAAATATTTACAATTCTTATATCTTCTTCTTGGATCGATCCCTTGCTCATTATGTAGTGTCCTTCATTGTCTCTTCTAATAGTCTTTATTTTAAAGTCTATTTTGTCTGATATTAGAATTGCTACTCCAGCTTTCTTTTGGTTTCCATTTGCATGGAATATCTTTTTCCATCCCCTTACTTTCAGTTTGTATGTGTCTCTGGGTCTGAAGTGGGTCTCTTGTAGACAGCGTATATATGGGTATTGTTTTTGTATCCATTCAGGGAATCTGTGTCTTCTGGTGGAAGCATTTAGTCCATTTACATTTAAGGTAGTTATCGATATGTATGTTCGTATTCCCTTAATTGTTTTGGGTTCGTTATTGTAGGTCTTTTCCTTCTCTTGTGTTTCTTGCCTAGAGAAGTTCCTTTACCAGTTGTTGTAGAGCTGGTTTGGTGGTGCTGAACTCTCTCAGCTTTTGCTTGTCTGTAAAGGTTTTAATTTCTCCATCGTACCTGAATGAGATCCTTGCTGGGTAGAGTAATCTTGGTTGCAGGTTTTTCTCCTTCATCACTTTAAATATGTCCTGCTAGTCCCTTCTGGCCTGCAGACTTTCTGCTGAAAGATCAGCTGTTAACCTTATGGGGATTCCCTTGTGTGTTATTTGTTGTTTTTCCCTTGCTGCTTTTAATATGCTTTCTTTGTATTTAATTTTTGATCGTTTGATTAATATGTGTCTTGGCATGTTTCTCCTTGGATTTATCCTGTATGGAACTCTCTGTGCTTCCTGGACTTGACTAATTATTTCCTTTCCCATATTAGGGTAGTTTTCAACTATAATCTCTTCAAATATTTTCTCAGTCCCTTTCTTTTTCTCTTCTTCTTCTAGGACCCCTATAATTCAAATGGTGGTGTGTTTAATGTTGTCCCAGAGTTCTCTGAGACTGTCCTCAGTTCTTTTCATTCTTTTTTCTTTATTCTGCTCTGCAGTAGTTATTTCCACTATTTTGTCTTCCAGGTCACTTATCCGTTCTTCTGCCTCAGTTATTCTGCTACTGATCCCATCTAGAGTATTTTTAATTTCATTTATCGTGTTGTTCATCATTGTTTGTTTCATCTTTAGTTCTTCTAGGTCGTTGTTAAATATTTCTTGCATTTTGTCTATTCTATTTCCGAGATTTCGTATCATCTTTACTATCATTATTCTGAATTCTTTTTCAGGTAGACTGCCTATTTCTTCTTCATTTGTTAGGTCTGGTGGGTTTTTATCTTGCTCCTTCATTTCCTGTGTGTTTTTCTGTCTTCTCATTTTGCTTATCTTACTGTGATTGGGGTCTCCTTTTTGCAGGCTGTTGGTTCGTAGTTCCTGTGTTTTTTTGGTGTCTGTTCCCAGTGGCTAAGGTTGGTTCAGTGGGTTGTGTAGGCTTCCTGGTGGAGGGGACTAGTGCCTGTGTTCTGGTGGATGAGGCTGGATCTTGTCTTTCTGGTGGGCAGGTCCACATCTGGTGGTGTGTTTTGGGGTGTCTGGACTTATGATTTTAGGTAGCCTCTCTGCTAATGGGTGGGGTTGTGGTCCTGTCTTGCTAGTTGTTTGGCATAGGGTGTCCAGCACTGTAGCTTGGTGGTCGTTGAATGAAGCTGGGTGCCAGTGTTGAGATGGAGATCTCTGGGAGATTTTCGCCGTTTGATATTATGTCTAGCTGCGAGGTCTCTTGTGGACCAGTGTCCTGAAGTTGGTTCTTCCACCTCAGAGGCACGGCACTGACTCCTGGCTGCAGCACCAAGAGCCTTTCATTCACACGGCTCAGAATAAAAGGGAGAAAAAGTAAGAAGAAAGAATTAGTAGAAGTAGAAAGAAAGAAAGAAAGAAATTAGGGAGAGAGGTAGGCAGGGAGGGAGGGAGGAAGGAAGGAAGGACAGAGGGAAGGAAGGGAAAAAAGGACGAAAGAAAGAAGATAAAGCAAAATAAAGTAAGATAAAATATAATAAAGTTATTAAAATAAAAGATTATTAAGAAATAAAATTTTAAAAAATAAACGTACAGATAGAATCCTAGGACAAATGGTGGAAGCAAAGCTATACAGACAAAATCTCACACAGAAGCATACACATACACACTCACAAAAAGAGGAAAAGGGGAAAAATCATAAATCTTGCTCTCTGAGTCCACCTCCTCATTTTGGGATGATTTGTTGTCTAAAGGAGGGAAGGAAGGAAAGAAAGAGAGAAAGAAAGAAGATAAAGTAAAATAAAATAAAGTTATTAAA
>NW_021703779.1:61048973-61074884 GCF_005190385.1 Monodon monoceros | reverse complement strand
GTATGAAGATATAAAGATCTTTGGTAAATGTAATCACATGATAGAAACAAATGTCATTACTTATTTTTTTTAATTGAGGGGTAAATGACATTATATTAGTTTCAGTTTTACAATATAATGGTTTGAAATCATGTATTTCTTCCTGATTCAAACTTGGCAGTTTGTATACTTCTAGAAATTTCCCCATTTCTTCTAGGTTGTCCAATTTGTTGGCATATAACTGTTCATAGTATTCACATATGATTTTTTGTACCTCTGTGTTATAGAAAATGTCACTTCTTATCAGTAAGCTATTTAAACGTAAATGGTTTAAGCTCTCCAATTTAAAGGTAGAAATTGGCAGGATGGCTTGAAAAAAATCACCCATCAATATGTTGTCTATAAGTGACTCACTTTAGATCCAAAGACACAAACAGGTTGAAGGGAAAGGATTGAAAACTGTGTAATATGCAAAGACGAATCAAAAGAGAACTGAGATGACATAGTAACATCAGATAAAACAGACTGTAAATAAAAAAGTATTACAAGAGACAAAGAAGCACATAACATTGACAAAAGGGTCACTCCACCAAGAAGATATAAATATACACACACTGAAGAACAGATACACAAATTTTATCATGCAAAAATTGACAAAAATGAATGGAAATAGTATCTTGGTAAATAAATATTGCTATTGAATGGCAATAGTAGTTGAAAATTTCAACATCTTGTGATCAATAAGGGATCAAGACATCTAGAAATCTAGACAGATCAATAAGGAAACTGAGGATTTGAACAATATAAACCAACTCGACCTAAAAGATGCATAGAACATTTCACCCAACAAGAACAGAATACATATTTTTCTCAAGTGCACATAGAATATTCTCCATGATAGACCATATGTTAGGTCATAAAACACTATCAATAAGTTTAAAAAATTGAAAGAGTACAAGACATCTTTTCTAACCACAATGGAATGAAACTACATGTAAATATCATAAGAAAAACTGGAAATTTCACAAATAATGGATATTAAACAACACACTCTTATTTTTTCCATAAAAGAAAGCTTTACTTTGACTGTATATAATTTAGAAATGTTTAAAGTATAATGAGTGTTAGAAACAACACAACAAAATTTTAAGAAAGAAACAGATGCTTACCAAATGTCAACTCCCCAAAACTGATCTATGAATTTAGGGCTAAATTAATAAAAATATGAATAAGTTAACAAGGGTGTGATAGTTGATTTGATTGTTTTGTTTTGTTTTGTGTTGTTTTGGTTTTAATTTTTTTTTACATCTTTATTGGAGTATAATTGCTTTACAATGGTGTGTTAGTTTCTGCTTTATAACAATATGAATCAGTTATACATATACATATATCCCCATATCTCTTCCCTCTTGCGTATCCCTCCCTCCCACCCTCCCTATCCCACCCCTCTAAGTGGTCACAAAGCACCAAGCTGATCTCCCTGTGCTATGCAGCTGCTTCCCACTAGCTATCTATTTTACATTTGGTAGTGTATATATGTCCATGCCACTCTCTCACTTTAAACAACACACTCTTATGGGTCACCATAAAACAGTCCAATGTATGCATTATGGAAATCCCAGAAGGATAACAAAAGAAAGAGAGAGCTTATTTGAAGAAATGAAGACTGAAAACTTCCTAAATCTGAAGAATGAAATGGACATACAGATCCAAGAAACTAAAAATCTCCAGCTATGAAAAATCCAAAGAGAGCCACATTTAGTCACAATATAATCAGTGTCTAAAGTCAAAGATAATCTTGAAAGCAACAAGAAAAAATAGTGATTCATCACATAAAATGGAGTTTCCATAAAATTGTCAGAGGATTTCTCTGCAGAAACTTTGCAGTCCAGAAGGGAATTGGGTGGAATATTCAATTTGCTTAAAGGTAAGGAATTGTCAACCAGTACAGAAATACCTCATTTTGTTGCACTTCACTTTATTGCATTTTGCGTATACTGAGGGTTTTTTTTACAAATTGAAGATTTGTGGCATCCCTGCATCAAGCAAGTCGATAGATAGCGCCATTTGTACAACAGCATTTGCTGACTTCATGTCACAAATTTTGAAATTTTGGTAGTTCTTGCAGTGTTTCAAACACTCCACCAGAAAAAGACTATTAATCACTGAAGGCTCAGAAAATGATCAGCATTTTTTAGCAATAAAGTATTTTAAAATTAAGGTATTGAAAAAAATTAAGGTATGTACATTTTCACTAGACACAATGATATTGCACACTTAGACTACAGTATAGTGGAGGAGGGATCAACATGGTGGAGTAAGAGAAAGTGGAGCTAACCTCCCCAAAAAAACACATTAAAAATACATCTACATGTGGAATAATTCTCACTGAAAACTAACAGGAAACTGGCAAAGGACTCTTGTAAAATCAAGGCTGTAAGAAAGATACACATGTAATTGGGTCGAAAGGGAAGAAAAGCAATCAGGCAAGGACCCATCCTCTGGGAGGGAACTCAGAGGAAAAGGAAGAATACATGGCTGGACAGCCACCCTGGGGAGTTAGTAAGTCAAGCCAAAGATTGGGCACCATAATCCTGGGGTCCTACACAAAGGAGACAAATCCCCTTGGCTGATTGGAGGACCCATGGGACAAATAGAAGATCTATGGGAAGCCTGGACTCCACTTGTGAGGAGCTCCAACTTCCTGGCTAGGTACCAAGGCAGGGTGAAGAGAGGTCTGCTGTAGTGGCTGCTGAGTTTCCAGTGACCAACTAGCCCTCAGAAGCAGACCAGACATCTGACGGTGGTCACTCCACCATAGCTCACCCCCTTACACACATGCAGTAGAGACCATATGGCCCCACCTGCCCAGCAAAATGGTTCCACAGCACAGCAGGAGCAGCAGAGGCTGAGGGCAGTGATCAGCTGTGAGAGACAAAGAGGATCTGCTCCCAAGGCAGAGGAGAGAGGTCTACTCTAGCAGCTGTGGAGTTTCCAGCAACCACCTAACTGCACCCCCAAGCCTGAGCCAAGTGAATGCTCTACCCTTGCTCACTCCATGCCCCTGTGGGACGCTGGATGTGGGTCACTGATGATGAGGAAAAAGAGTAGCCCATGGGACAGAGAGGTGATCTGGTCCCAGGGCAGAGCCTGGGTGAGGTAGCAGCAGCCATTGTTGGCGCTTACTCAAGCAGCACCTCAGAAGCTGCCCAGGTGTCTGACAGCAACTGCTCCAACACAGCTCATCTTCCAATAGCTGATGAGAGTCCATGCGGGCCCGCCACCAGCCTTGCAGAGCAGTTCCTCAGCAGAATGGGGAGCAGAGGAGGCTGGGGACAGTGATAGGCTGTGACAGAAAAAGGGGGAATGCACCCAAGGCTGCTTATGAGCAGAGTTGTGGGTACCCATACAAGCAGCACATCAGAAACCCGTCCACAAACGGGCCCCACTTGCTTCACCACTGCCCTACTCTGGGGCAAGTGTTCTAGTGTGAAAGGTAAAAACATGCTTAAAGGGAAGAGAGCCAGCTAGGGCCCAAACCTCAGGGCTTCTACTCCAGAAACTTGCCATCAGATGCCACCCCTGATAGGGCTGTGATGGCCACTGAGCATGGAGGAAGTCTTGCTTCACACTCAACACCAGCTCTAGCCCCTCCTTCTCCAGCCCCACCCCCTACCAAGTTGATAGCTACTAGCACTCCCTGAGGAAAGACATCCATGAAACTCCTAGAAGAGAGTATAGGCAGAACACTCTTTGACATAAAACATAGAATATTTTTTGGATCTGTCTCTTAAGGCAAAAGAAATAAATAAATGGCATTCTCTGAATGGCCTACTTCACTTAGTGTGATAATCTCCAGGTCCATCCATGTTGCTGCAAATAGTATTATTTCATTCTTTTTAATGACTGAGTAGTATTCCACTGTATATATGTACCACATCTTCCTTATCCATTCATCTGTTGATGGATATTTAGGTTGCTTCCAGATCTGGGCTATTGTAAGCAGCACTGTGATGAATATTGGGGTGCATGTATCCTTTTGAACCATGGTTTTCTCTGGATATATGCCCAGGAGTGAGATTGCTAGATTATATGGTACTTCTATTTATAGTTTTTTAAAATTAATTTCTATTGGAGTATAGTTGCTTGAAAGTGTTGTTAGTTTCTGCTGCACAGCAAAGTGAATCAGCTATAAATATACATATATCCCTTATTTTTGGTTTTCCTTCCCATTTAGGTCACCACAGAGCACTGAGTAGAGTTCCCTGTGCTATGCAATAGGTTCTCAAAAGTTATCTATTTTATACATAGTATCAATAGTGTATATATCTCAATCCCAATCTCCCAATTCATCCAACCCCCCCCTTCACACTTGGTATCCATGCGTTTGTTCTCTATGTCTGTGTCTCTATTTCTGCTTTGCAAATAAGATCATCTATACCTTTTTTTCTAGATTCCACATATACGCATCAATATTCTTGGTTGGCAGTTTTTTCTTTCAGTACTTTGAATATATCCATCGCCCTTTCTCCTGCCCTGCAAGTTTTCTGCTGAGAAATCAACACACTGATATATTTCTGGAGGTTCCTGTGCATGTGATGAGTTGCCTTCCTCTTGCTGCTTTCTAAATTCTCTCTTTGTCTTTGACTTTTGACAATTTGACGATGTGTCCATTTGAAGACCTCTTTATGTTCAGTCTATTTGTGGTTCTTTGCATGTTATGGATCTGTATGTTCATTTCCCTCTCTAGGTTTGAGAAATCTTCTCTCACTATCTCTTTAAGTAAACTTCCTGCGCCTTTCTCTTCCTCTGCTCCTTTTTAGTATCCTATAATGCATATATTGGGGGTTTGGAGGGGGTGGTTTTATTCCATAAGTCCCAAAGGCTGTCTTCATTTTTTCCCATTCTTTTTCCTTTGAGTCCCCCTGACCTGGTAATAGGAAATGAGCTGTCTTCCAGCTCACTATTCTCTCTTATGCTTTATCAACTCTGATATTGATGTTCTCTATTGAATTTTTCAGTTCAATTACTGTGTTCTTCAGCCCAAAATTTCTGTTTCGTTCTCTTTTATGATTCTTATCTCTTTTATTGAACATACCAATTTGTTCATGTATTGTTTTCCTGATTTCATTCAGTTTTCTATCTGTGTTCTCCTGTAGCTCAGTGAACTTCTGTAAGATAATTATTTGAATTCTTTATCAGGCAGTACATATATCTCCAGAAAGTGAAAAATTGAGGGTTAGTTACTGGTGCTTAATTTTGTTTCTTTGATGTTGTCATGTTTCCCAGACTCTTTGTGATCCTTTTAGCCTTGCATCTGTGTCTGGACATTTAAAGCAGTAAGCACAGAGTCGAAGCAAGAAGAACTACAATCCTGCAGCCTGTGGAATGAAAACCACATTCACAGAAAGATAGACAAAGTGAAAAGGCAGAGGAGCATGTACCAGATGAAGGAACAAGATAAAACCCCAGAAAAAAACTAAATGAAGTGGAGATATGCAACCTTCCAGAAAATGAATTCAGAATAATGAAGTGAAGAGGATCCAGGAAAAAGAATGGAGACAAAGATTGAGAAGATGCAAGAAATTTTTAACAAAGACCTAGAAGAATTAAAGAACAAAAGTCTAGAAGAATTAAAGAAAAAACAGAGATGAACAATACAAAAACTGAAAAGAAAACTAAATTAGAAGGAATCCATAGCAGAAAAACTAAGGCAGAAAAACGGATAAGTGACCTGAAAGACAGAAAGGTGGAATTTACTGCCATGGAACAGAATAAAGAAAAAAGAATGCAAAGAAATGAAGACAGCCTAAGAGACCTCTGGTACAACATTAAATGCACCAACATTCACATTATAGGTGTCCCAGAAGGAAAAGAGAGAGGGAAAGGACCCGAGAAAATAATCGAAGAGATTATAGTCAAAAAATTACCTAACATGGGAAAGGAAATAGCCACCCAAGTCCAGGAAGCACAGAGTCCCAGGGAGGATAGACCCAAGGAGAAACACAGCGAGATACATAGTAATCAAATGGACAAAAGTTAAGACAAAGAAAATTATTAAAACAACAAGGGAAAAATGACAAATAACATACAAGGGAACTCCCATAAGGTTAACAGCTGATTTCTCATCAGAAAATCTATAAGCCAGAAGGGAGTGGCATGATACATTTAAATTGATGAAAGGGAAGAACTTACAACCAAGATTACTCTACCTGGCAAGAATCTCATTCAGATTTGATGGAGAAAACAAAAGTTTTACAGACAAGCAAAAGATAAGAGAATTCAGCACCACCAAACCAGCTCTACAACAAATGCTAAAGGAACTTCTCTAAGTGGGAAACACAAGAGAAGAAAAGGACCTACAAAAACAAACACAAAACAATTAAGAAAATGGTAATAGGAACATACATATCAATAATTACCCTAAATGTGAATGGATTAAATGCTCCAACCAAAAGACACAGGCTCGCTGGATGGATACAAAGACAAGACCCATATATATACTGTCTACAAGAGACCCACTTCAGACCTAGGGACACATACAGACTGAAAGTGAGGGGATTAGAAAACATATTCCATGCAAATGGAAATCAAAAGAAAGCTGGAGTATCAATACTCATAACAGATAAAATAGATTTAAATAAAGAATGTTACAAGAGACAAGGAAGGACACTACATAATAATCAAGGGATCAATCCAAGAGAAAGATATAACAATTATAAATATATATGCACCCAGCATAGGAGCACCTCAATACATAGGCAAAAGCTAACAGCCATAAAATGGGAAACTGACAGTAACACAATAATAGTGGGGGACTTCAACACCTCACTTACACCAATGGACAGATCATCCAAACAGAAAATTAATAAGGAAACACAAGCTTTAAATGACACAGTAGACCAGATATATTTAATTGATATTTATAGGACATTCCATCCAAAAACAGCACATTACACTTTCTTCTTAAATACACATGGAACATTCTCCAGGATAGATCATATTTTGGGTCACAACTCAAGCCTCGGTAAATTTAGGAAAATTGAAATCATGTCAAACACCATTTCTGACCACAATGCTATGAGATTAGAAATAAATTACTGGGGGGAAAACGTAAAAAAACAAAAACACATGGAAGCTAAACAATACATTATTAAATATCCAATAATGTGCTGGATTTCTTCTTCACTGAAGAAATCAAAGAAGAAATTAAAAAATACCTAGAGACAAATGACAACAAAAACATGATGATGATCCAAAACCTATGGGATGAGGAGGGACCTTCAAGATGGCGGAGGAGTAAGACATGGAGATCACCTTCCTCCCCACAAATACATCAAAAATACATCTACATGTGGAACAACTCCTACAGAACACCTACTGAAAGCTGGCAGAAGACCTCAGATTTCCCAAAAGGCAAGAAACTCCAGACATACTTGGGTAGGGCAAAAGAAAAAAAGAAAACACAGAAACAAAAGAATAAGGATGGGACCTGCACCTATGGGAGGGAGCTGTGAAGGAGGAAAAGTTTCCACACACTAGGAAGTCCCTTCATTGGTGGAGAGGGTAGATGGGTAGGGGAGAAGCTTCAGAGCCCTGGAAGAGAGCACAGCAACAGGGGTGCAGAGGGCAAAGTGGAGACATTCCTGCACAAAATGTCAGTGCCAACGAGCACTCACAAGCCTGAGAGGCTTGTCTGTTCACCGTCGGGATGGGTGGTGGCTGGGGACTGAGGCTTGGGCTTCGAAGGTCGGACACCAGGGAGAGGACTGGGGTTGGCAGCGTGAACACAGCCTGAAGGGGCCTAGTGTGCCACAGCTAGCAGGGAGGGAGTCCAGGAAAAAGTCTGGACCTGCCTAACAGGCAAGAGACCATTGTTTTGAGATGCATGAGGAGAGGGGATTCAGAGCACCGCCTTAACGAGCTCCAGAGACAGGCGTGAGCCGCGGATATCAGCGCAGACACCAGAGTCAGAAATGAGACGATAAGGCTGCTGCTGCCATCACCAAAAAGCCTGTGTGCAAGCACAGGTCACTATCCACACCTCCCCTCCCAAAAACCTATGCAGTCCGCCACTGCCAGGGTCCCGTGATCCAGGGACAACTTCCCTGGGAGAGCACAAGGTGCGCCTCAGGCAGTTGAAAAGTCACGCTGGCCTCTGCCGCCGCAGGCTGGCCCCACATACCGTATCCCTCCCTACCCCCGGCCTGAGTGAGCCAGAGCCCCCGAAGCAGCTCCTACTTTAACCGTGCACTGTCTGGGGGTAAAACAGAAACCTTCAGGTGACCTACATGCAGAGGCGGGGCCAAATCCAAAGCTGAGTCCCAGGAGCTGTGTGAACAAAGAAGAGAAAGGGAAATTTCTCCCAGCAGGCTCAGGAGCAGCGGATTAAATCCCCACAATCAACTTGATGTACCCTGCATCTATGGAATACCTTAACAGACAGTGAATCATCCCAAAATTGAGGTGGTGCAACTGTAGACTTTGGGTTTCCTTTCTACATCTAACTTATTTCTGGTTCTATGTTTATCTTAGTTTAGTATTTAGAGATTATTTTCATTCATAGATTTGTTTATTGATTTGGTTGATCTCTTCCTTTTTTATGTGCATATATATTTTTTCCTTTTTCTCTTTTTGTGAGTGTGTATGTTTCTTTGTGTAATTTTGTCTGTATATCTTTGCATTCACCACTTGTCCTAGGTTTCTGTCTTTTTTTTTTTTTTAGTATAGTTTTTAGCACTTGTCATTGGTGGATTTGCTTTATGGTTTGGTTGATCTCCTTTCTTTTTTTGTTTTTTACATTTTTATTTTTAATTTTTTTTTATTTTTTATCTTAATAAACTTATTTATTTTCGTTTTCTTTCTTTCTTTATTTTTCTCTCCCTTTTCTTCTGAGCCATGTGTCTGACAGGGTCTTGGTGCTTCAACCAATATTCAGGCCTGAGCCTCTGAGGTGGGAGAGCTCAGTTCAGGACATTGGTCCACCAGAGATGTCCCAGCCCCATGTAATATCAAACAGCAAAAGCTCTCCCACAGATCTCCATCTCAACACTAAGACACAGCTCCACTCAACGACCAGCAAGCTACAGTGCTGGAGACCCTATGCCAAACAGCTAGGAAGACAGGAACACCACCCCACCCATCAGCACAGAGGCTGCCTAAAATCATAATAAGTTCACAGACACCAAAACACGCAGCACCAGAAATGGTCCTACCCACTAGAAAGACAAGATCCAGCCTCATCCACCAGAACACAGGCATGAGTCACTTCCACCAGGAAGCCTACACAACCCACTGAACAAACCTTACCCACTGCAGTCAGACACCAAAACAATGGAAACTACAAACCTGCAGCCTATGAAAAGAAGACCATAAACACAGTAAGTTAAGCAAAATGAGAAGACAGAGAAATATGTGGCAGATGAAGGAGCAACGTAAAATCTCAACACACCAAACAAGTGAAGAGGAAATAGGCAGTCTACCTGAAAAAGAATTAAGAATAATGATACGAAACATGATCCAAAATCTTGGAAATAGAACGGAGAAAATACAAGAAAAGTTTAACAAGGGCTTAGAAGAACTAAGAGCAAACAAACAATGATGAACAACACAATAAATGAAATTAAAATTCTCTGGAAGGAATCAATAGCAGAATAACTGAGGTAGAAGAACAGATAACTGACCTGGAAGATAAAATGGTGGAAATAAGTACCACAGAGCAGAATAAAGAAAAAGGAATGAAAAGAATTGAGGACAGACTCAGAGACCTCTGGGACAGTATTAAACCCAACATTTGAATTATGGCGGTCTCAGAAGAAGAAGAGAAAAAGAAAGGGACTGAGAATATATTTGAAGAGATTAGAGTTGAAAACTTCCCTAATATGGGAAAGGAAATAGTCAAACAAGTCCAAGAAGTGCACAGAGTCCCATACAAGGTAAACCCAAGGAGAAACATGCAAAGACACATAATAATCAAACAATCAAAAATTAAATACAAAGAAAAAATATTAAAACAAGCAAGGGAAAAATAACAAGTAACATACAAGGAAATCCCCATAAGGTTAAGAGCTGATCTTTCACCAGAAACTCTGCAAGACAGAAGGGAGTGGCAGGACATATTTAAAGTGATGAAAGGGAAAAAACTACAACCAGGATTACTCTACCCAGCAAGGATCTCATTCAGACTCGACAGAGAAATTAAAACCTTTACAGACAAGCTAAAGCTAAGAGAATTCAGCACCACCAAACCAGCTTTACAACAAATGGTAGAGGAGCTTCTCTAACTGGGAAACATGAGAGAAAGAAGACATCTACGATAACAAACCCAAAGCAATTAAGAAAATAGTAACAGGAATATACATATCGATAATTACCTTAAATGTAAATGGATTAAATGCTCCAACCAAAAGACATAGACTGGCAGAACGGATACAAAAACAAGACCCATATATATGCTGTCTACAAGAGACCCACTTCACAACTAGGGACACATACGGACTGAAAATGAGGGGGTGGAAAAAGATATTCCATGCAAATGGAAATCAAAAGAAAGCTGGAGTAGCAATTCTCATATCAGAAAAAATAGACTTTAATTAAAGACTATTACAAGAGACAAAGAAGGATACTACATAATGACAAAGGGATCAATCCAAGAAGTAGATATAACAATTGTAAATATTTATGCACCCAACAGAGGAGCACCTCAATACTAAAGCAAATAGTAACAGCCATAAAAGGGGAAATCGACAGTGACACAAAAATAGTAGGGGAGTTTAACACTACACATTCACCAATGGACAGATCATCCAGACAGAAAATTAATAAGGAAACACAAATGTTAAATTAAGCATTAAACAAGATGGATTTAATTGATATTTATAGGGCATTCCATCCAAAAACAATGGAATACACTTTGTTCTCAAGTGCTCATGGAAGATTCACCAAGATAGATAATAATTTGGGTCACAAATCAAGCCTTGAAAATTTAAGAAAACTGAAATCATATCAAGTGTCTTTTCCAACCAAAACACTATGAGACTAGATGTCAATTACAGGAAAAAGATCTTTAAAAACTACAAACACATGGAAGCTAAAAGTCACACTACTAAATAACAAACAGATCACTGAAGAAATGAAAGAGGAAATAAAAAAAATACCTAGAAACAAATGACAATGGAGACACGATGACCCAAAACCTATGGGATGCAGCAAAAGCAGTTCTAAGTGGGAAGTTTATAGCAATACAATCCTACCTCAAGAAATAAGAAATATCTAAAATAACAACCTAACCTTACACCTAAAGCAATTAGAGAAAGAAGAAAAAAAGTCCCAAGTTAGCAGAAGGAAAGAACTCATAATGATCAGTCAGAAATAAATGAAAAAGAAATGAAGAAAACAGGAGCAAAGATCAATAAAACTTAAAACTTGTTCTTTGAGAAGATAAACAAAACTGACAAACTATTAGCAAGACTCATCAAGTAAAAGGGAGAAGACCAAAATCAACAGAACTAGAAATGAAAACGAGAAGTAACAACTAACACTTCAGAAATAAAAAGGATCATGAGAGATTACTACAAGCAACTATATGTCAATAAAATGGACAACCTGGAAGAAAGGGACAAATTCTTAGAAAACCACAACCTTGTGAGACTGAACCAGGAAGAAATAGAAAATATAAACAGACCAATCACAAGCACTGAAATTGAAACTGTGATTAAAAACCTTCCAACAAACAAAAGCCCAGGACCAGATGGATTCACAGGCGAATTCTATCAAAGGATTAGGAAACAGCTAACACCTATTCTCAAACTCTTCCAAACTTTAACAGAGGGAGGAACACTCCCAAACTTGTTCTATGAGCTCGCCATCACCCTGATACCAAAACCAGACAAAGATGTCACAAAAAATGAAAACTAGAGGACAATATCACTAATGAATATAGATGCAAAAATCCTCAACAAAATACTAGCAAACAGAATCCAACAGCACATTAAAAAGATCATACACCATGATCAAGCTGGGTTGATCCCAGGAATGCAAGGATTATTCAACATACGCATATCAATCAATGTGATGAACCATATTAACCAACTGAAGGAGAAAGACCATATGATCATCTCAGTAGATGCAGAAAAACCTTTGACAAAATTCAACACCAATTTATGATAAAAAAACTCTCCAGAAAGTAGGCATAGAGGGAACTAACCTCAACATAATTAAGCCCATATATGACAAACCCAAAGCCAACATCATTCTCAATGGTGAAAAACTGAAACCACTTCCTCTAAGATCAGGAACAAGACAAGGTTGCCCACTCTCAACACTATTATTCAACATAGCTTTGGAAGAATTAGCCACAGCAAACAGAGAAGAAAAAGGAATCCAAATCAGAAAAGAAGAAGTAAAACTGTCACCGTTTGCAGATGACAGGATACTATACAAAGAGAATCCCAAAGATGCTACCAGAAAACTACTAGAGCTAATCAATGAAGTTGGTAAAGTAGCAGGATACAAAATTAATGCACAGAAATCTCTTGCATTCCTATACACTAATAATGAAATATCTTAAAGAGAAATTAAGGAAACACTCCCATTTACCATTGCAACAAAAGGAATAAAGTATCTAGGTATAAACCTGCCTAAGCAGACAAAAGACCTCTATGCAGAAAACTATAAGACACTAATGAAAGAAATTAAACATGATACAAACAGATGGAGAGATATACCATGTTCTTGGATTGGAAGAATCAACATTGTGAAAATGACTATACTACCCAAAGCAATCTACAGATTCAATGCCATCTCTATCAAACTACCAATGGCAATTTTCACAGAACTAGAACAAAAAATTTCACAATTTGTAAGGAATCACAAAAGTCCCCGAATAGCCAAAGAAATTTTGAGAAAGAAATACGGAGCCAGAGGAGTCAGACTCCCTGACATTAGACTATACTACAAAGCTAGAGTAATCAAGACAGTATGGTACTGGCACAACAACAGAAATATAGATCAATGGAACAGGATAGAAGGCCCAGAGATAAACCCACACACATATAGTCACCTTATCTTTGATAAAGGAGGTAAGCATATACAATGGAGAAAAGACAGCCTCTTCAATAAGTGGTGCTGGGAAAACTGGACAGCTACATGTAAAAGAACGAAATTAGAACATTCCCTAACCATATACAAAAATAAACTCAGAATAGATTAAAGACCTAAATGTAAGGCCAGACACTATAAAACTCTTAGAGGAAAACATAGGCAGAACACTCTATGACATAAATCACAGAAAGATCTTTTTTGACCGACCTCCTAGAATAAGGGAAATAAAAACAAAAGTAAACAAATGGGACCTAATGAATCTTAAAAGCTTTTGCACAGCAAAGGAAACCATAAATAAGACAAAAAGGCAACCCTGGGAATAGGAGAAAATATTTGCAAATGAAGCAACTGGAAAAGGATTAATCTCCAAAATATACAAGCAGCTCATGAAGGTCAATATCAAAAAACAAACAACCCAATCCAAAAATGGGCAGAAGTCCTGAATAGACATTTCTGCAAGGAAGATATACAGATTGCCAACAAACACATGAAAGGATGCTCAATATTGCTAATCATTAGAGAAATGCATATCAAAATTACAATGAGGTATCTATCCGCTATTCCTCATTACTACTGATCATCTCCCCAATCCAAGCCACCATTATGTCACCTGAACAAGTACAGTAGCTTCTGTAGGTCCAATCCATAGACCATCAGAGGGATCTTAACTAAATGTAAATTAGGCAATGTGTTTCCCCTGATTTGAACCTTATATACACCATTTTCCACTGCAAATAAAATCAAAACTCCTTTCTATGGTCTGAAAGCCACCACACAGTCCAACCCCTGCCCAGATCCTGACCACAATCCAGGTTATTCTGCCTCTCTCACCCTAGCTGACTACACTTTCTCCATCTCTTTTTTACATCTAGATAGTAAACAAAGCAGGGAATCAAGCCTGATATGTAGCATTTGCCCATTTCTAGGGTGTAAATAAATACACCCACCTTGACCAATTCCAAGCTATGAATACAATGTCACCGGAAAGGGAGCTGGGCAGAGATGCACAGTTGTCCCCCTTTGTAGTGTTTCCACCATACAGATAACAGGAGGTGTAAAAGCTGCTAGAGCACAGATAATAGTAAATTTTATAATATAATTAGGAAGTAATAAATTTTGAGTTTTTATTGCCATTGCTTTCAATAAAATTTAATTGTAAGGTTAAAAAAAAACTACAATGAGGTATCACCTCACACCAATAAGAATGGCCATCATCAACAAAATCGACAAAAAAAAATGCTGGAGAGGTTGTGAGAAAAGGGATCCCTCTTACACTGTTGGTGGGAACGTAAATTGATACAGCCACTATGGAGAACAGTATGCAGGTTTCTTAAAAAACTAAAAATAGAACAACCCTATGACCCAGCAATCCCACTACTGGGCATATACCCTGAGAAAACCATAATTCAAAGAGATACATGTACCACAATATTCATTGCAGAACTATTTACAATACCCAGGACATGGAAGCAACCTAAGTGTCCATCGAAAGATGAATGGATAAAGAAGATGTGTCACATATGTACAATGGAATACTACTCACCTATAAAAAGAAACAAAATTGAGTCACTTGTAGTGAGATGGATGGACCTGTCATACAGAGTGAAGTCAGAAAGAGAGAAACAAATACCGTATGCTAACACATATACATGGAATCTAAAAAAAAAAATGGTGCTGAAGAACCTAAGGGAAGGACAGAAATAAAGATGCAGATGTAGAGAATGGACTGGAGGACATGGGGAGGGGAAGGGTAAGCTGGGACGAAGTGAGAGAGTGACATAGAAATATATACACTACCAAATGTAAACTAGATAGCTAGTGGGAATCAGCTGCATACCACAGGGAGATCAGCTCAGTGCTTTGTGTCCACCTAGAGTGGTGGGATAGGGAGGGTGGGAGGGAGAGGCAAGAGGGAGGAGATATAGGGATATATGTATATGTATAGCTGATTCCCTTTGTTATACAGGAAAAACTACCACACCATTGTAAAGATATTATACTCCAATAAAGATGTTTAAAAAAAAACCTATGGGATGCAGCAAAAGCAGTTCTAAGAAGGAAGTTTGTAGCAATACAATCTTACCTCAAGAAACAAGGAAAATCTCAAATAAACAATCTAACCTTACACCTAAAAGAACTAGAGAAAAAAGAACAAACAAAACCCAAAGTTAGTAAAAGGAAAGAAATGATAAAGATCAGAGCAGAAATAAATGAAATAGAAACAAAGAAAACAAGAGCAAAGATCAATGAAACTAAAAGTTGGTTCTTTCAGAAGACAAAAAAAATTCATAAACCTTTCGCCAGACTCAACAGAAAAAGAGGGAGAGGGCTCAATAAAATTAGAAACGAAAAAGAAGTTACAACAGACACCACAAAAATAAAAAACATCATAAGAGACTACTGCAGGCAACTCCATGCCAATAAAATGGACAACTTGGAAGAAATGAACAAATACTTAGAAAGGTATAACCTTCCAAGACTGAACCTGGAAGATAGAAAATATGAGCAGACCAATCACAAGTAATGAAATTGAAACTGTGATTAAAATCTTCCAACAAACAAAACTCCAGGACCAGATGACTTCACAGGTGAATTGTATCAAACATTTTGAGAAGAGCTAACACCCATCCTCCTCAAACTTTTCCAATAAGTTGCAGAGGAAGGAACACTCCCAAATTCATTCTAAACGGTCACCATCACCCTGATACCAAAATCAGATAAATATGCTACAAACAAAGAAATTTACAGACCAATATCACGGATGAATATAGATGCAAAGTCCTCAACAAAATACTAGCAAACAGAAACCAACAACACATTAAAAGGATCATATACCATGATCAAGTGGGATTTATCCCAATGATGCAAGGATGCTTCAATATACACAAATCAATCAATGTGATACACCATATTAACAAACTGAAGAATAAAAAACATATGATCATCTCAATAGATGCAGAAAAAGCTTTCGAAAAAATTCTACACTGATTTATGAGAAAAACTCTACAGAAAGTGGGCATAGAGGGAACCTACTTCAACATAATAAAGGCCATATACAAAAAAAACCCCACAGCAAACATCATTCTCAGTGGTGAAAAACTGAAACCATTTCCTCTAAGATCAGGAACAAGACACAGATGTCCACTTTCGCCACTATTATCCAACATAATTTTGGAAGTCCTAGCCACAGCAATCAGAGAAGAAAAAGAAGTAAAAGGAATACAAATGGGAAAAGAAGAAGTAAAACTGTCACTGTTTGCAGGTGATATGATACTACACATAGAGAATCCTAAAGATGCCACCAGATAATTACTAGAGGTAATCAATGAATTTGGTAAAGTTGCAGGATACAATATTAATGCACAGAAGTCTCTCGCACTCCTATACACTAACAATGAAAGATCAGAAAAATAAATTACGAAACAATCCCATTTACCATTGCAACAAAAATAATAAAATACCTGGGAGTAAACCTACCTAAGGAGGTAAAAGACCTGTACAAGAAAACTATAAGACACTGATGAAAGTAATCCAAGATGACACAAACAGATGGAGAGATGTACAATATTCTTAGACTGGAAGAATCAATACTGTGAAAATGAATAAACTACCCAAAGCAATCTACAGATTCAGTGCAATCCCTATCAAATTACCAATGGCATTTTTCACAGAACTAGAAAAAAATATCTTATAATTTGTATGGAGGCACAAAAGATCTCAAATAGCCAAAGCAATCTTGAGGGGAAAAAACAGAGCTGGAGGAATCAGACTCCCTGACTACAAATCTACAGTAATGAAGACAATATGGTACTGGCACAACAACAGAAATATAGATCAATGGAACAGGATAGAAAGCCCAGAGGTAAATCCATGCACCTATTGTCAACAAATCTATTAAAAAGGAGGCAAGGATTTACAATGGAGAAAAGACAGTCTCTTCAATAATTGGTGCTGGGCAAACTGGACAGCTACATGTAAAGAATGGAATTAGAACACTTCCTAACACCATACACAGAAATAAACTTAAAGTGCATTAAGACCTAAATGTACAGCCAGACACTGTAAAACTCTTGGAGGAACACATAGGCAGAACACTCTATGACATAAATAACAGCAAGATCCTTTTTGACCCACCTCCTAGAGTAACAGAAATAAAAACAAAATTAAACAAATGGGACCTAATGAAACTTAAAACCTTCTGCACAGCAAAGGAACCATAAACAAGACGAAAATACAACCCACAGAATGGGAGAAAATATTTTCAAATGAAACAACTGGCAAAGTATTAATCTCCAAAATTTACAAGCAGCTCATGAAGCTCAATATCAAAAAAATAAACAACCCAATCCAAAAATGGGCTGAAGACCTAAACAGACGTCTCCAAAGAAGATACACAGAATGCCAACAAACACATGAAAGGATGCTCAACATCACTAAACATTAGAGAAATGCACAGCAAAACCATAGTGAGGTATCACCTCACACTGGTCAGAATGGCCATCATTAAAAATATCTACGAACAATAAATGCTGGAAAGAGTGTGGTGAAAAAGGAACCCTCTTGAACTGTTGGTGGGAAAGTAAATTGATAGAGCCACTATGGAAAACAGTATGAAGTTTCCTTAAAAAACTAAAAATAAAACTACCCTATGACCCAGCAATCCCACTACTGGGCATATACCCTGAGAAAACCATAATTCAAAGAGATACATGCACCCCAGTGTTCATTGCTGCACTGTTTACAATAGCCAAGATATGGATGCAATCTAAGTGTCCATTGACAGATGTGGCACATATATACAATGGAATATTACTCAGCCATAAAAAGAAACAAAATTGAGTTATTTGTAGTGAGGTTGATGGGACTAGAGTCTGTCATGCAGAGTGAAGTAAGTCAGAAAGAGAAAAACAAATACCATATGCTAACACATATGTATGGAATCTAAAAAATATATGGTTCTGATGAAGCTACGGGCAGGGCAGGAATAAAGATGCAGACGTAGAGAATGGACGTGAGGACATGGGGAGGGGGGAGGGGAATCTGGGGCAAAGTGACAGAATGGCATTGACATATATACACTACCAAATATAAAATAGATAGCTAGTGGGAAGCAGCTGCGTACCACAGGGAGATCAGCTCAGTGCTTTTTTACCACTTAGCGGGGTGGAAAGGGAGCGTGGGATAGAGGCTGAAGAGGGAAGGGATATGGGTATATATGTATACATATATGTACACATATATGTATATAGATAGCTGATTATACTCCAGTAAAGATATAAAAATAATAATAAATATTTTTAAAAATTTTTAAAGATTTATGATGCACAGAAGGATCTGCAAATTGAGGCAAGTCCCTGAGGGAGGGAGGAAGTAACAGGGAGAGGGAGGAGAGAGCCTGGGAATATGTATATGACAGGAGCCCACTGTGGGACTTTTTAATAGTGCCAGAAACAAACAAATTTCTTCCAGCCCATGGCAGGAATCGGGTAGTGGAAGAGGAAGAGCAGGGTTAACAGTGTGCAGGTGAGGCTGCTAAGAATAAGTTTAAAAGCGAGTTTATAGAACAAAGCTTTAAGTATAACAAATAATCCTAAAATTTGTATGGAACCACAAAAGACCCTGAAGAGCCAAAGCTATCTTGAGAAAGAACAAAGCTGGAGGAATCATGCATCCTGATTTCAAACTATACTATAAAGCTACAGTAAAGAAACAGAATGGTACTGGGACAAAAACAGACACATATCAGTGGAATAGAATAGAGAGCCTAGAAATAAACCCACACACGTACGGTCAATCTATGGCAGAGGAGGGAAGAATACACAATGGGGAAATGACAATCTCTTCAATAAGTGATACTGGGAAACTGGAAATCTTCATTTAAAAACTGAAACTAGAACATTTTCTCACGCCATATACAAAAATAAACTCAAAATGGATTAAACAATTTAAATGTAAGACCTGAAACCATTAAAATCCTGGAAGAAAATATAGACAATTCACTCTTTTGCATTAGTGTTAGTAACTTTTTTCTTGGATCTGTCTCCTCAGGCAAGGGCCACAAAAGCAAAATTAAACAAATGGGGATACATCAAACTTAAAATATTTTGCTCTGTGAAGAAAACCATCAACAAAATGAAAAGACAACATACTAAATGGGAGAAGATATTTACAAATGATATGTCCAATAAGGGGTTATTATCCAAACTATTTGAAGAACTTATACAACTCAATAGAAAAAAATAATCAAAAAACAAAAAAATCCAATGTAAAAATGGCCAGAGGACCTAAATAGACATTTTTCCAAGGAAGATATACAAATGGCCAACAGGCACATGAAAAGATGCTCAACATCGCTGATCATTGGGGAAATGCAAATCAAAGCCACAACGAGGAGTTGAGGAAGATGGCAGAAGAGTAAGAGGCGGAGATCACCTTCCTCCCCACAAATACATCAGAAATACATCTACACGTGGAACTACTCCTATAGAACACCCACTGAACGCTGGCAGAAGACCTCAGACCTCCTAAAAGGCAAGAAACTCCCCACGTACCTAGGTAGCAAAAAAGAAAAAAGAATAAACAGACAAAAAAGAATAGGGACAGAACCTGCACCACTGGGAGGGAGCTATGAAGGAGGAAAGGTTTCCACACACTGGGAGGCCCTTTGCGGGTGGAGACGGCGGGTGGGGGAGCGGGGAAGCTTCGGAGCCGCAGAGGAGAGCGCAGCCACAGGGGTGCGGAGGGCAAAGCGGAGAGATTTCCGCACAGAGGATCGGTGCCAACCAGCACTCACCAGCCCGAGAGGCTTCTCTGCTCACCCGCCGGGGTGGGCGGGGGCTGGGAGCTGAGGCTCAGGCTTCAGTCGGATCGCAGGGAGAGGAATGGGGTTGGCGGCGTGAACACAGCCTGAAGGCGGTAGTGCACCACGGCTAGCCGGGAGGGAGTCTGGGAAAGAAGTCTGGAGCTGCCGAAGAGGCAAGAGAATTTTTCTTGCCTCTTTGTTTCCTGGTGCGGAAGGACAGGGTTAAGAGCACTGCTTAAAGGAGCTCCAGAGATGAGCGCAAGCTGTGGCAAACACCACGGACCCCAGAGACGGGCATGAGATGCTACGGCTGCTGCTGCTGCCACCAAGAAGCCTATGTGTGAGCACAGGTCACTATCCACACCTCCCCTCCTGGGAGCCTGTGCAGCCCGCCACTGCCAGGGTCCCGTGATCCAGGGACAACTTCCCTGGGAGAACGCACGGCGCGCCTCAGGCTAGTGCAACATCACGCTGGCCTCTGCCGCCGCAGGCTCGCCCTGCATCCGTACCCCTCCCTCCACCCGGCCTGAGTGAGCCAGAGCCCCCGAATCAGCGGCTCCTTTAACCACTTCCTGTCTGAGCAAAGAACAGACGCGCTCAGGTGACCTAAGTGCAGAGGCAGGGCCAAATCCAAAGCTGAATCCCGGGAGCTGTGAGAACAAAGAAGAGAAAGGGAAATTTCTTCCAGCAGCCTCAGGAGCAGTGGAGTAAATCTCTACAATCAACTTGTACCCTGCATCGGTCGAATACCTGAACAGACAACGAATCATCCCAAATTGAGGAGGTGGACTTTGAGAGCAAGATTTGTTATTTTTTCCCCTTTTCCTCTTTTTGTGACTGTGTATGTGTATGCTTCTGTGTGAGATCTTGTCTGTATATCTTTGCTTTCACCATTTGTCCTAGGGTTCTGTCCATCCATTTTTTTGTTGTTGTTGAATTCTTTTAAAAAATTTTTTTCTTAATAATTGTTGTTTCTTATTTTAATTATTTTATTTTATCTTTATTTTATTTTATTTTATCCTCTTTCTTTCTTTCTTTCTTTCTTTCTACTTTTTCTCCCTTTTATTCTCAGCTGTGTGGATGAAAGGCTCTTAGTGCTCCACCCAAGAGTCAGTGCAGTGCCTCTGAAGTGGGAGAGCCAACTTCAGGACACTGGACCACAAGAGACCTCCCAGCTCCATGGAATATCAAACGGCGATAATCTCCGAGAGATCTCCATCTCAACACCAAGACCCAGCTTCACTCAACGACCAGCAAGCTACAGTGCTGGACACCCTATGCAAAACAACTAGCAAGAAAGGAACACAACCCCACCCATTAGATGAGAAGCTGACTAAAAGCATAATAATACCACAGACACCCCAAAACACACTACCAGATGTGGACCTGCCCACCAGAAAGACAAGATCCAGCCTCATCCACCAGAACACAGGCACTTGTCCCCTGCACCAGGAAGCCTACACAACCCACTGAACCAACATTAGCCACTGGGGAAAGACACCGAAAACAGAGGGAATTATGACCCTGCACCCTGCAAAAAGGAGACCCCCAAACACAGTAAGATAAGCAAAATGAGAAGACAGAAAAACACTCAGCAGATGGAGGAGCAAGGTAAAAACCCACCAGACATAACAAATAAAGGGGAAATAGGCGGTCTACCTGAAAAAGAATTCAGAATAAAGATGAAGCAAAATCTTGGAAATAGAATAGACAAAATGCAAGAAACATTTAACAAGGACCTAGAAGAACTAAAGAGGAAACAAGCAATGATGAACAACACGATAAATGAAATTAAAAATACTCTAGATGGGATCAGTAGCAGAATAACTGAGGCAGAAGAACGGATAAGTGACCTGGAAGATAAAATAGTGGAAATAACTACTGCAGAGAAGAAAAAAGAAGGAAAAGAACTGAGGACAGTTTCAGAGAATTCTGGAGCAACATTAAACGCATCAACATTCGAATTATTGGGGTCCCAGAAGAAGAAGAGACTGAAGAAGGGACTGAGAAAATATTTGAAGAGATTATAGTTGAAAACTACCCTAATATGGGAAAGGAAATAATTAATCAAGTCCGGGAAGCACAGAGAGTCGCATACAGCATAAATCCAAGGAGAAACACACCAAGACACATATTAATCAAACTATCAAAAATTAAATACAAAGAAAACATATTAAAAGCAGCAAGGGAAAAACAACAAATAACACACAGGGGAATCCCCATAAGGTTAACAGCTGATCTTTCAGCAGAAACTCTGCAAGTCAGAAGGGACTGGCAGGACATATTTAAAGTAATGAAGGAGAAAAACCTACAACCAAGATTATTCTACCCAGCAAGGATCTCATTCAGATTTGAATGAGAAATTAAAACCTTTACAGACAAGTAAAACCTGAGAGAGTTCAGCACCACCAAACCAGCTTTACAACAAATGCTAAAGGAACTTATCTAGGCAAGAAACACAAGAGAAGTAAAGGACCTACAATAACAAACACAAAACAATTAAGAAAATGAGAATAGGAATATACATATCGATAATTACCTTAAATGTAAATGGATTCAATGCTCCCACCAAAACACACAGACTGGCTGAATGGATATAAAAACAAGAACCATATATATGCTGTCTACAAGAGACCCACTTCAGACCTAGGGACAAATACAGACTGAAAGTGAGGGGATGGAAAAATATATTCCATTCAAATGGAAAACAAAAGAAAGCTGGAGTAGCAATTCTCATTTCAGACAAAACAGAGTTTAAAATAAAGGGGAAATCGACAGTAACACATTCATATTAGGGGATTTAACACCCTGCTTTCACCAATGGACAGATCATCCAAAATGAAAATAAATACGGAAACAAAAGCTGTAAATGATACATGAAACAAGATGGACTTAATTGATATTTATAGGACATTCCATCCAAAAACAACAGAATACACATTTTTCTCAAGTGCTCATGGAACATTCTCCAGGATAGATCGTATCTTGGGTCACAAATCGAGCCTTGGTAAATTTAAGAAAATTGAAATTGTATCAAGTATCTTTTCCGACCACAATGCTATGAGACTAGATATCAATTACAGGAAAAGATCTGTAAAAAATATAAACACATGGAGGCAAAACAATACACTACTTAATAACGAAGTGATCACTGAAGAAATCAAAGAGGAAATTAAAAAATACCTAGAAACAAATGACAATGGAGACACAACGACCCAAAACCTATGGAATGCAGCAAAAGCAGTTCTAAGAGAGAAGCTTATAGTAATACAGTCCTACCTTAAGAAACAGGAAACATCTCGAATAAACAACCTAACCTTGCACCTAAAGCAATTAGAGAAAGAAGAACAAAAAAAACCCAAAGTTAGCAGAAGGAAAGAAATCATAAAGATCAGATCAGAAATAATTGAAAAAGAAATGAAGGAAACAATAGCAAAGATCAATAAAACTAAAAGCTAGTTCTTTGAGAAGAGAAACAAAATTAATAAACCATTAGCCAGACTCATCAAGAAAAGAAGGGAGAAGACTCAAAACAATAGAATTAGAAATGAAAAAGGAGAAGTAACAACTGACACTGCAGAAATACAAAAGATCATGAGAGATTACTACAAGCAACTCTATCACAATAAAATGGACAATCTGGAAGAAATGGACAAATTCTTAGAAATAAACAACCTGCCAAGATTGAATCAGGAAGAAATAGAAAATATGAACAGACCAATCACAAGCGCTAAAATTGAAACTGTGATTAAAAATCTTCCAACAAACAAAAGCCCAGGACCAGATGGCTTCACAGGTGAATTCTATCAAACATTTAGAGAAGACCTAACACCTATTCTTCTCAAACTTCCAAAATATAGCAGAGGGAGGAACACTCCGAAACTCATTCTACGAGGCCACCATCGCCTTGATACCAAAACCAGACAAAAATGTCAAAAAGAAAGAAAACTACAGGCCAATATCATTGATGAACATAGATGCAAAACTCCTCAACAAAATACTAGCAAACAGAATCCAAAAGCACATTAAAAGGATCATACACCATGATCAAGTGGGTTTTATTCCAGGAATGCAAGGATTCTTCAATATACACAAATCAATCAATGTGAAAAACCATATTAACAAATTGAAGGAGAAAAACCGTATGATCATCTCACTAGATGTAGAGAAAGCTTTCGACAAAATTCAACACCCATTTATGATAAAAACCCTCCAGAAAGTAGGCATAGTGGGAACTTTCCTCAACATAAAAAAGGCCATATATGACAAACCCACAGCCAACATCATCCTCAATGGTGAAAAACTAAAACCATTTCTACTAAGATCAGGAACAAGACAAGGTTGCCCACTCTCACCACTCTTATTCAACATAGCTTTGGAAGTTTTAGCCACAGCAAACAGAGAAGAAAAGGAAATAAAAGGAAACGAAATCAGAAAAGAAGAAGCAAAGCTGTCACTGTTTGCAGATGACATGATACTATACATAGAGAATCCTAAAGATGCTACCAGAAAACTGCTAGAGCTAATCAATGTATTTGGTAAAGTAGCAGGATACAAAACTAATGCACAGAAATCTCTGGCATACCTATACAGTAATGATGAAAAATCTGAAAGTGAAATTAAGAAAACACTCCCATTTACCACTGCAACAAAAAGAATAAAATACCTAGGTATAAACCTACCTAAGCATACAAAAGACCTGTATGAAGTAAATTATAAGACACTGATGAAAGAAATTACAGATGATACAAATATTGAGAGATATAACATGATCTTGGATTGGAAGAATCAACATTGTGAAAATGACTCTACTACCCAAAGCAATCTACAGATTCAATGCAATCCCTATCAAACTACCACAGGCATTTTTCACAGAACTAGAACAAAAAATATCAGACTTTGTATGGAAACACAAAAGACCCCGAATAGCCAAGGCAAACTTGAGAAAGAAAAACGGAGCTGGAGAAATCAGGCTCCCTGACTTCAGGCTATAGTACAAAGCTACAGTAATCAAGACAGTATGGTACTGGCACAAAAACAGAAATATAGATCAATGGAACAGGATAGAAAGCACAGAGATAAACCCATGCACATATGGTTACCTTATATTTGATAAAGGAGGCAGGAATGTACAGTGGAGAAAGGACAGCCTCTTCAATAAGTGTTGCTGGGAAAACTGGACAGGTACATGTAAAAGTATGAGATTAGAGCACTCCCTAACACCATACACAAAAATAAGCTCAAAATGGATTAAAGACCTAAATGTAAGGCCAGACACTCTAAAACTCTTAGAGGAAATCATAGGCAGAACACTCTATGACATAAATCACAGCAAGATCCTTTTTGACCCACCCCCCAAGAAAAATGGAAATAAAAACAAAAATAAACAAATGAGACCTAATGAAACTTCAAAGCTTTTGCACAGCAAAGGAAACCATAAACAACACCAAAAGACAACCCTCACAATGGGAGAAAATATTTGCAAATGAAGCAACTGACAAAGGATTAATCTCCAAAATTTACAAGCAACTCATGCAGCTCAGTAACAAAAAAACAAAGAACCCAATCCAAAAGTGGGCAGAAGACCTAAATAGACATTTCTCCAAGGAAGATATACAGATTGCCAACAAACACATATCATTAGAGCAGTACAGATCAAAACTACAATGAGACATCATCTCACACCTGTCAGAATTGCCATCATCAAAAAATCTAGAAACAATAAAAGCTTGAGAGGGTTTGGAGAAAAGGGAACACTCTTGCACTGCTGGTGGGAATGTGAATTGGTACAGCCACTATGGAGAGCAGTATGGAGGTTCTTTAAAAAACTACAAATAGAAATACCATATGACCCAGCAATCCCACTACTGGGCATATACCTTGAGAAAACCATAATTCAAAAAGAGTCATGTGCCAAAATATTCATTGCGGCTCTATTTACAATAGCCAGGAGATGGAAACAACCTAAGTGTCCATCATCATATGAATGGATAAAGACTATGTGGCACATATATACAATGGAATATTAC
>NW_021703779.1:60990596-61048873 GCF_005190385.1 Monodon monoceros | reverse complement strand
ATTCACATTCCCACCAGCAGTGGGAATGTGAATTGGTACAGCCACTATGGAGAGCAGTATGGAGGTTCTTTAAAAAACTACAAATAGAAATACCATATGACCCAGCAATCCCACTACTGGGCATATACCTTGAGAAAACCATAATTCAAAAAGAGTCATGTGCCAAAATATTCATTGCGGCTCTATTTACAATAGCCAGGAGATGGAAACAACCTAAGTGTCCATCATCATATGAATGGATAAAGACTATGTGGCACATATATACAATGGAATATTACTCAGCCATAAAAAGAAACAAAATTGAGTTATATGTAGTGAGGTGGATGGACCTAGAGTCTGTCATAGAGAGTGATGTAAGTCAGAATGAGAAAGACAAATACCGTATGCTAACACATATATATGGAATCTAAAAAAAAAAAATGTCATGAAGAACCTAGGGGTAAGACAGGAATAAAGACACAGACCTACTAGAGAATGGACATCAGGATATGGGGAGGGAGACGGGTAAGCTGTGACAAAGTGAGAGAGTGGCATGGACGTATATACATTACCAAAAGTAAAATAGATAGCTAGTGGGAAACAGCCGCATAGCACAGGGAGATCAACTCGGTGCTCTGTGACTACCTAGAGTGGTGGGATAGGGAGGGTGGGAGGGAGGGAGATGCAAGAGGGAAGAGATATGGGAACATATGTATATGTATAACTGATTCACTTTGTTATAAAGTAGAAACTAACACACCATTGTAAAGCAATTATACTCCAATAAAGGTGTTAAAAAAATCTGTAAATGTCCTTTCACTGATCTTTGCCTGGAAGGTATTTACACAAATGGAGTTTCCCCCCACGATTCAGCTGAAGTACTCACTGAGTTGGACCAAGGTTCTCAACTCAATAATATGTACATCTGAGACTCTTTATATTTCTTCCTTTTCAAAGTGCCATCCTACCCATGGCTCATAGAAAGTTCATGCTGAATAAAGCTCTGATCATCTGTTGAATCCCTTCTTCGTTGAGTTTATTTTTTTTCCCCTAGGAATAAGGTCTCTTGAGATTTACTTGATTATTGATCAGATTTGTGTAGCTCCCTGGGAAAATTGTTTTCTGGCCTTCTAACAGCTTCTTTTATGGTGTATCTGCTTGTGTAGTTTCTTAAGTGTCATTTGTCTATAAGGTGAAAAGTCAATAGAAATCTTTATGGGCACTAACTAAATACGTCTGTCCTTAAGCCAGTCCCAGAGGTGGAGGAGCACCGGAGGTCTCCTCAGACCTGTGCTTTTAGACATGTGTTGCCTCAAGTCACCATAGCAAAACACTATAAAGACTTCTCCTCAGTCTTGTCTCTGTGTCCTTGAAAAATGCTTTGTTTAGGTTCACCTGCCCAGGATCAGGAGATTTTACGTGGCCCCTGATTGGTGAAAATTGACCTTTCACCAAGTTTCTGAGACACCACGTTAAACAAGCATTATCCTTATGTATCTTTTTTCTCATGGGGTCATCGTAATCTAAAACTGCATTTCTTTTCAGCCAAATACCTCTTTCCTTTATGTTTTCTCATTATAATGCTAATTGGTGTACTTGTCTCTAACTAGCACAATTTCACTAGGGATAAATTTAAATTGCTGAAGACTTTTGTGGGACTTATGACATGAAGCAGATCTTTTCCTTTGAGAGGCATCATTAAAAAATAAGTGGAAAAAATCCTCATGAGGAGATAGATTTTCCTAGTTGTCTAAAAGAAAGAACTTTTTGTTTAATATACGAGGCAGTTCCTTCATTTCCATCACTTGGGAGATTAATAAGTGCTGGCTTTTTAAATTAAAGACTTTATTTTTCAAAGTATTTTTAAGTTCACATCAAAACTGAGAGAAGGGTACAAAGATTTCCCATATGCCCTCTCTCCCCACACGTAAAGCTTCCTCAATTTGTAACATTCCCCACCAATGTGGTACATTAAGGAACCTACACTGACACATCATAATCACTCAAAATCCATAGTTTACATTAGGGTTCACTCTTGGTGTTGTACATTTTATGGACTTAGAATTTATCCATCATTATACTGTCATACAAAGTATTTTCACTGTCCCAAAATTCTCTGTAATCTATTTATCCCTACATCCCTCCTGGCACCCAATCCCTAGCAACCACTGAACTTTTTACTGTCTCCATAGTTTGCATTTTCCAGAATGTTATACACAATGACCCTTGAACAACATGGGTTTTTTTGAACTGCGTGGATCCACTTATACATGGATTTTTTTCAATAAATATATATTGCAGTACTACACAATCTGAAGTTGGTTGAATCTGTGGGTGCAAACCACAGATACAGAAGGCGAGCTGTAAAGTTATATGCAGATTTTCAACAGCTCAGGGGTCGGCTGCCCTAACCACCTCTATGTTCAGGGGTCAACTATAGTTGGAACAAAACAGTATGTAGCCTTTTCAGATTGGCTTCTTTCACTTTGTAATATGCATTTAAGGTTACTCCACGTCTTTTTATGGCTTGATAGCTCATTTATTTTTTTTATTTTTATTTTTTAAAGGGCTTCAAATGCTTGGCATTTATTTATTTATTTATTTATTTATTTTTGGCCGTGTTGGGTCTTCATTTCTGTGCCAGGGCTTTCTCTAGTTGTGGCAAGCGGGGGCCACTCTTCATCGCGGTGCGTGGGCCTCTCACTATCGCGGCATCTCTTGCTGTGGAGCACAGGCTCCAGAGGCGCAGGCTCAGTAGTTGTGGCTCACGGGCCTAGTTGCTCTGCGGCATGTGGGATCTTCCCAGACCAGGGCTTGAACCCGTGTCCCCTGCATTAGCAGGCAGATTCTCAACCACTGTGCCACCAGGGAATCCCTAGCTCATTTATTTTTAGTGTTCAATAATATTCCATTATCTGGGTGTAGCTCAGTGTATTTATTCATTTACCTACTGAACGACATCTTTGTTTCTTCCAAGTTTTGACAATTATAAATAAAGCTACTATAAACATCTGTGTGCAAGTTTTTGTGTAGGGATAAGTTTTCAGCTCCTTTGGGTAAATACCAAGAAATGAGATTTCTGGATCATATGGTAAGAGTATGTTTAGTTTTGTAAGAAACTGACAAACGGCCTTCCAAAGTGGCTGTAACATTTTGCTTTCCCACCAGAGATGAATGAGAGTTCCTGTTGTTCCACATCCTTGCCAGGATTTGATGATGTCAGAGTTTGGATTTTGGTCATTCTAAAATGTGTGTAGTAGTATCTCATTGTTGCTGTTTTTGCTTTTTTTAATTGAAGTACAGTTGATTTACAATATTGTGTTGGTTTCATGGTATAGCATAGTGATTCAGTTATTTTTTGCAGATTATATTCCATTTAGATTATTAAAAGATATTGAATATAATTCCCTGTGCTATACAGTAAATCTTTTTGCTTATCTATTTTACATATAGTAAGTTGTATATGTTAATCACATACTGCAATTTGTCCCTCCCTCCCTCCCTCTCCTCTTTAGTAACAATAACTTTGTTTTCTGTGTCTTTGAGTCTATTTCTGTTTTGTATCTAGATTTATTTGTATAATTTTTTAGATTCCACATATAAGTGATATCATATAGTATTTGTCTGACTTATTTTACTAAGCATAATATTCTCTAGGTCCATCCTTGTTGCTGCAAATGGCAATATATCATTCTTTTTAATGGTTGAGTAATATTCCATTATATATATATATATACATACGCCACATCTTGTTAAGCCAATCATCTGTTGATGGACACTTGGGTTGTTGCCTTGTCTTGGCTATTGTAAATAGTGCTGCTATGAACATTGGGGTGCATGTATCTTTTCGAATCAGAGTTTTCATTTTTTCCAGATACTATATACCCAGGAGTAGAATTGCTGGATCATATGGTAGCTCTAATTTTAGTTTTTAAAGAAACTGCTATACTGTTTTCCATAGTGGTTGCACCAATTTACATTCCCACCAACAGTGTGTGAGCATTCCTTTTTCCCCACACCCTTTCAAACATTTATGATTTGTAGACTTGTTTTTTTCACTTCACAGGTCACTTTTTTATTATATTTAATTTTTTATTTTATATTGGAGTATAGTTGATTAAGAATGTCATGTTAATTGCAGGTGTACAGCAAAGTTATACATATACTTATATCCATTCTTTTTCAAATTTTTTTCCCATTTAGGTTATTACAGAATATTGAGCAGAGTTCTCTCTGCTGTATAGTAGGTCCTTGTTGGTTATCTATTTTAAATTTAGCTGTGTGTAAATGTCAATCCGAAACTCACAATCTATCCCTCCCCCAACCCTTCCCCCCGGTAACCATAAGTTCATTCTCTAAGTCTGTGAGTCTGTTTCTATTTTGTAAATCATTTGTATCATTTTTTTTAGTTTCCACATATAAGCGATATTATATGATATTTGTCTTTCTCTGTCTGACTTACTTCACTTAGTCTGATAATCTCCAGTTCCATCCATGTTGCTGCAATGGCATTATTTCATTCTTCTTAATGGCTGAGTAATATTCCATTGTATATATGTACCATATCTTCTTTATCCATTTCTCTGTCGATGGACATTTAGGTTGCTTCCATGTCTTGGCTATTGTAAGTAGCACTGCAATGAACATTGGGGTGCATGTATCCTTTTGAACCATGTTTTTCTTTGGATATATGCCCAGGAGTGGGATTGCTGGATCATATAGTAACTCTATTTTTAGTTTTCTAAGGAACCTCCGTAGTATTCTCCATGGTGGCTGTACCAATTTACATTCCCACCAACAGTGTAGGAGGGTTCCATTTTCTCCGCTCCCTCTCTAGCATTTACTGTTTGTAGACTTTTTGAGGATGGCCATTCTGACTGGTGTGGGCTGATACCTCACTGTGGTTTTGATTTGCATTTCTCTAATAATTAGCAATGTTGAACATCTTTTCATGTGCCTCCTGGCCATCTGAATGTCTTTTATGGAAAAATGTCTATTTCGGTCTTCTGCCCACTTTTTATTGGGTTGGGTGTTTTTTTTGTTTTTGAATTGTATGCGCTGTTTGTAAATTTTGGATATTAACCCCTTATCAGTCATATCATTTGCAAATATTTTCTCCCATTCCGTAGTTATCTTTTTGTTTTGCTGGTGGTTTCCTTTGCGGTGCAAAAGCTTTTAAGTTTGATTAGGTCCCATTTGTTTATTTTTGCTTTTATTTCATTTGCCTTGGGAGATTGATCTAAGAAAATATTCCTAAGATTTATTTTGCAATAAATAAAGAATATTTTGCCTATGTCTTCTAGGAGTTTTATGGTGTCATGTCTTACATTTAGGTCTTTAAACCATTTTGAGCTTATTTTTGTATACAGTGTGAGGGAATGTTCTAATTTCACTGATTTACATGTAGCTGTCCAGCTTTCCCAACACCACTTTCTAAAGAGGCTGTCTTTTCTCCATTGTATATTCTTGCCTCCTTTGTTGTAGATTAATTGACTGTAGGTGCATGGGATTATTTCTTGGCTCTCTATTCTGTTCCATTGATCTATATGTCTGTTTCTTTGCCAATATCACACTTTTTATTACTGTAGCTTGGTACTATAGTCTGAAGTCTTGAAGGGTTATATCTCCAGTTTTGTTCATTTTTCTCAGGATTGTTTTGGCAATTCTGAGTCTTTTGTGGTTCCATATAAATTTTAGGATTATTTGTCCTAGTTCTGTGAAAAATGGCATGGGTATTTTGATAGAGATTGCATTAAATATGGAGATTGCTTTGAGTAGTATTGACATTTTAAAAATATTAATTCTTCCAATCCAAGATCACAGGATATCTTTCCATTTATTTGAATCATCTTCAATTTCCTTTATCAATGTTTTATAGCTTTCAGCATATAATCTTTCACCTCTTTGGTCAAGTTTATTCCTAGGTATTTAAATTTTTTGATGCTATTTTAATCAGGATTTTTTTAAACTTTCTCTTTTTGATATTTTATTGTTAGTGTATAGAAATGCAACATGTTTCTGTATATTAAGCTTGTATCCTGCTACCTTGCTGAACTCATTTATTAGTTCTAACCGTTTTTGTGTGGAGACTTTAGGGTTCTCTATATAGAGTATCATATCATCCACAAATAGTGACGGTTTTACCTCTTTTACCTTCCAATTTGTTATCTCATTGTGGTCATTTTTTTCTTTGCTTTATTGTTATAATTAACACACAATATTATAGTTTCACATGTACAACATAATGATTCAATATTTTTATATAGTATGAAATAATCACAATAAGTTCACTTACCATCTGTCACTATAAAAAGTTCTTACAATAGTTTTGATGGAATATTCCCTATGAGTACTTTACCTCCCCATGAATTATTTATTTTATAACTGGAATTTTGTACCCCTTAATCCCCTTCACCCATTTCATTGTCCCCCCACTCCTCTCCCCTCTGGCAACCACCAGTTTGTTCTCTGTATCTGTGAGTCTGTTTCTGTTTTTTTTGTTTCTTCATTTGTTTTGCTTATTAGATTCCACATATAAGTGAAATCACACAGTATTTGTCTTTTCTGTCTGGCTTATTTAACTTAGCATACATAATACCCTCTAGATCCATCAATGTTGTCACAAATGGCAATATTACATTTTTTTTTTTTTTGGTACACGGGCCTCTCACTGTTGTGGCCTCTCCCATTGCAGAGCACAGGCTCCGGACACGCAGGCTCAGCGGCCATGGCTCATGGGCCCAGCCGCTCAGTGGCATGTGGGATCTTCTCAGACTGGGGCACAAACCCATGTCCCCTGCATCAGCAGGCAGACTCTCAACCACTGCACCACCAGGGAAACCCAATATTACATTTTTTATGCTGAGTAATATTCCATTGTATATACATACCACCGGTTCTTTAGTCACTCATTTATCAATGAACACTAAGGTTGTTTCCATATTCTAGATATTGTACATTGGTGTACATATATATTTTCAAATTAGTGTTTTTGTTTTCTTGGGATAAATACCCAGAGGTGAAATTTTTGGTTCTTATAGCAGTTTTTTTGTCAATGTTTTAAGGAACCTCCATACTCTTTTCCATGCTGGCTGTACCAGTTTACAATTCCACCAACTTTGAACAAGAGTTCCCTTTTCTCTGTATCCTCACTAACATTTGTTATTTGTTGTTTTTTTTGATGATAGCCATTCTGACAGGTGTAAGGTGACATCTCACTGTGATTCTGATTTGCATTTCTCTGATCATTAGTGATATTAAGCATCTTTTCATGTGCCTGTTGGCCAACTGTATATCTTCCTTGGAAAAATGCCCATTCAGTTCCTCTGCCTATTTTTTAACCAATTTTTAAAAATTTAATTTGTATGAGTTCTTTATATATTTTGGATAGTAACCTTTTATCAGATGTGTCATTTGCAAATATCTTTTCTTAGTCAGTAGGGTGCCTTTTAATTTTATTGATGTTTTCCTTCACTATGCAAAAGCTTTTTAGTTTGATGTAGTTCCATTGTTTATTTTTCTCATAGATAGTTGCCCGATAAATAGTCGGAATTTTGGTGTGCCTGGGGGAGGAGGTGACCTCAGGGTCTTCCTACTCCATCATCTTGGCCACACCTCCTACAGGTCCTATGGTCTTTGTTTTAAAATCTATACTATCTGATATGAGTATTAATATCTCAGCTTAATTTTCTTTTTTATTTGCATAAAATATCTTTTCCCATCCCTTCACTTTCAGTCTGTGTGTGTCTCTAGGTCTGAGGTGAGTCTCTTGAAGGCAGCATACAGACAGGTCTTGCTTTTTTTATCCATCCAGCAACCCTAAGTCTTTTGATTGGAGCATTTAGTCTATTGACATTTAAAGTAATTATTGATAAGTATGCACTTATTTCCATTTTGTTAATTGTTTTATGGTTGTCTTTGTAGTTCTCTGTTCCTGTCTTCTTCCTTTGGTTTCTTCCCTTGTGGTTTGATGAATTTGAGGAATACTTTCTCTTTATTTTTGTGTCTCCATTGTATGTTTTGGCTTATGGTTACCATGAGGTTCATATACATTGACCCATATATATAACTATCTAGTTTAATGTGGTAATCACTTAAGTTTGAAGGCATTCTAAAAGCACTACATTTTTACTCCCTCTCCCCCACATTTTATGTTTTTGATTTTACATATTTTTATTTTGTATATCCCTTAACTAATTATTGTAGTTATAAGTGATTGTACTACATTTTGTCTGTTAACCCTCATAGTAGCTTTTTTTTTTTTTAGCTGCAGGGGTCTTCGTTGCTGGGTGCGGACTTTCTCTAGTTGCGGTGAGTGGAGGCTACTCTTCATTGTAGTGTGCAGGCTTCTCATTGTGGTGGTTTCTTTTGTTGCAGAGCATGGGCTCTAGGAGTGCGGGCTTCATTAGTTGTGGCACATGGGCTCTAGAGTGCAGGCTCAGTATTTGTGCTGCATTGGCTTAGTTGCTCCATGGCATGTGAGATCTTCCCAGACCAGGGCTCAAATCCATGCCCCCTGCATTGGCAGGCAGATTCTTAACCACTGCACCACCAGGAAAGTCCCCTCATAGGAGCTTTTTAAGTGGCTGATCCAGTGCCTTTATATTTGTCTTTAACAGGGAGATTGTTTTCTTTCATATATTTTCTTATTTCTAGCTGTGGCTTTTTCTTTTCTGCTTAAAGAAGACCCTTCAATTAGCTAACCTCTTGGATGCTCCTGTAGGTGCTCAGGATCACTTTTCACCTGCCCTTTAGGGATCTGGGTGTCTCTGCTGCAGTATCTATTGTGCTGTGAACTGCATGGGTGGAAGGAGTGGAATGGAAGATGCCAATCAGACCCCAGAAGCCAAGAAATAATTTTATTGATTTGGAGAGGAGTCAAGATGGCGGAATAGGAGGATGTGGAGTACTTCATTTCTCATAAGTACATCAAGTATACATCTATAAATGGAACAATTCTCACAGAGCACCTGCTGAACATTAGCAGAAGACTTTGGACACCTAAAAGGACAAGAAAAACTCCCCTCACAACTGGGAAGGATGAAAGAAAAAGAAAAAAGAAAAGAGGAATCAAAAAAGGGACCAGCAACCCTGAGAGGAAACTGCAGGTGAGGGGAGGTCCCTGCACTCAGAAAAATTCCCTCATGGTTGGGAAATAAGCTGGGGCATAAAGGCTCCTTTGGGGGAATCAAAGGAGAATGCAGCAGATGGTCTGTGGAAGGCAGGATAAAGGAAGAAGTGCACACATGTTCTGCGCCACAGCTCTGCGCATCCCAGACTGAGTTGCCTGTTATGGAAGGGGGCTGGGTGCTGGAAAGTGGGGTTTAGAGCACGGATCCAGGGAGAGGACAGCTGTTGGCTGTGAAAAGACAGCCTGAAATGACAGCAGTAAGGAGCTCTACGACCAGGAAAGTCTGTGGGAAAAGCTCGGGACACCATAGATGCAACGCATCATTGTTGAGTGGCGCGCAAGGGGCACGGCCACCATTACAACCCATTTCCCAACCCGTCAGCTTCTTCAGCTTCTGTGGGCACTGGGTGGGGCTCCCATCTGAGCAGGCTCACCCACCAATCAAGTGGAGGCCAGCTCTGCCTGCATAGGCTCCGGGGTCCTGAGCCCTGCCCATTGCAAAGCCTCCTTGGGAATCAGCCCTGGGGTCCCCTGCCTGAGAGGAGAATCCACCAATGCTGGTGGGGGCAGAGTGCTAAAGCATGGAGTTAAGAGAGGGGATCTAGGAAGAGGACTACTGTTGGCTGCACGGATACAACAAAGGGTATGCGAGTGAAGGGCTACGTGACCTTGAATGCCCCTAGAAGAAACGTGGTCTGCCTAAGAAATGAGGTGTCATTTTTGAGTAGCATGCAAGGGGTGGAGCCCCCACTGCCCCACACAACAGCCCCTGCCTCTGTGGGCACTGGGAGGGTCTCCCACAAGAGCAAGTGCACCACAGTCTGTTGCAACTGCCTGCTGGTCCCCACCACAGCAGGCAACTCGTGCACACCCCAATTGTGGCCACCACACCCTTCCCCAGTCTGAGGGAGTAAGTGTGCCCCAATCAGCTGCTGTTTTCATTCCCTTTCACATGGGCTGGAACAGATGCCTGAGGGTGGCACACATGTAGAGGTAGGGCCAAAACCAAACCTGAGCATCAAGGGTGGTGCAGCTAAGGAAGAGGAACAGAAATATTTCCATGCAGCTGCAGAAGCTGCAGATTAAATCCCTGAGATCAGCTTGGTAAATACTGCATCTGTGGAATACCTGATTAGACAATGAGTGTTCCCACATCTGAGACTGGTCTAGCTTCTGCAGGAGTGGACTATGGGGGCAAGTACATGTGGGAGTTGAGCCAGGTCAGAGTCTGAGCTTGACCCACAGTGCCCACAGCAGGTCCAGAGACCTACTTAGAGGTATTGGAGGACTTCCTGGGGAGGCTGAAATTGGCTTTGGCTCACTGTGGGAGCAAGAACAGTGACAGAGGAGGCCCCGGGAAAATATTCTTATTACTATTATTCTTTTTGGTTTCTTTCATTTTCTTTAGTGTTGGATATGTTGTTTTAATTATTCTTTGTTTTTATTTTTTATTTTTTTAATATATATTTCTTTACTTTTTTGTTTTTACTTTACTTTTTTGATGTTTTGGTTTTTTCTCTTTTTTGTTCTTTGTTTTTTATTTTATTTTATTTTTTGATTGTTTTATGTGTTTATGTTTTCTTCAGTTTTTTTGTTTCCTTTCTGTTTTTGTTTGATTTTCCATTTTTTTTGTTTTTGTTAGTTTAGTCCATACTGAGTGTTCTCATTTTTTAATTCCTTTGTGCGTTTGTTTGTTTGTTTTCTTGGGGTTTCTTTTTTTTTTTTTCTTTTTCTCTTTTCTGTCTGCTTCTTTATTTCTTACTGTTACCTTGGTTTTGTTGTTATCATTTTTCTTGGATTTGGTGTGTCTGTTTGTTTTCTTTCTTCCTTTTTTTCTGTGTGTGTGAGTGTTGTGTTGTTGTTGCTATTTGTATTTGCTTTTGCTATTTGTCTTGGGTTTTGTTTGTCTGTTTGTGTTCTCTTTTTTTCCTTTCCTTTATTCTCTGGCCACACTGCACAGCTTGCAAGCTCTTGGATGCCCAGCCAGGGGTCAGACCTGGGCTTCTGGGGTGGGAGTGCAAAGTCCAGGACTCCAGACTGCCAGAGAATTCACGGGCCCAGGAAATATTAATTAGCATGCACTTTCCCAGAGGTATCCAACTCAACTGCAGGACCCAGCTCCACCCAACTGCCTGCAGGCTCCAGTGCTGGATGCCTCACACCAAACAACCAGTAAGACAGGAACACAAACCCACCCATTATCACACAGACTGCCTAAACCTATACTAAGCTCACAAACATCCCAAAACACATCACCTGATGCAGCCCTGCCTATCAAAGGGAAAAGACTCAGCTCTACCCACCAGAGCACAGGCAACAGTCCCTTCCACCAGGAAGCCTACAGAAGTCTCTGGACCACGAGGGAGCAGACAACAGAAGCAAGAGGAACTACGACCCTGCAGCCTGTGGAAAGGAGACCATAAACACAGTTTTAGACAAAATGAGACAACAGAGAAATATGTTGCAGACCAAGGAGCAAGGTAAAATCCAAAAAGATGAAATAAATGAAGAGGAAATAGGCAATCTACCTGAAAAAGAAATCACAGTAATGATAGTAAAGATGATCCAAGATCTTGGAAATAGAATGGAGGCATGGATCAAGAAGATAAAAGAAATTTTTAACAAGGACCTAGAAGAACTAAAGTACAAATAATCAGTAATGAGCAACACAATAACTGAAATAAAAATTACACTAGAAGGAAAAATACCAGAATAACTGAGGCAGAAGAATGGATAAGTAAGCTGGAAGACACAATGGTGGTAATAACTGCCAAGGAGCAGAATGAAGAAAAAAGAATGAAAAGAAATGATGACAGTCTCAGAGACCTCTGAGACAGGATTAAATGCACTAACATTCAAATTATAGGAGTCCCAGAAGAAGAAGAGAAAGAGAAAGGGCCTCAGAAAATATTTGAAGAGATTATAGTAGAAAACTTCCCTAACATGGGAAAGGAAATAGTCAATCAAGTCCAGGAAGTGCAGAGAGTCCCATACAGGATAAACCCAAGGAGAAACACACCAAGATATATAGTAATCAAATTGACAAAAATTAAAGACAAAGAAAAAATATTAAAGGTAATGAGGGAAAAACAACAAATAACATACAAGGGAACTCCCACAAGGATATCTGCTGATTTCTCAGCAGAAGCTCTGCATGCCAGAAGGGAGTGGCAGGACATATTTAAAGTGATAAAAGGGGAAAACCTACATCCAAGATTACTCTACCTGGCAAGGATCTCATTCAGATTCGAAGGAGAAATCAAAAGCTTTACAGACAAGCAAAAGCTAAGAGAATTCATCACCACCAAACCAGCTTTACAATAAATGGTAAAGAAATTTCTCTACATGGGAAACACAAGAGAAGAAAAAGACATACAAAAACAAATGGTAATAGGAATATACATATCAATTATTACCTTAAATGTAAATGGATTAAATGCTCAAACCAAAAGACACAGAATGGCTGAATGGATACAAAAATAAGACCCATATATATGCTGTCTACAAGAGACTGACTTCAGATCTAGGGACACATACAGACTGGGAGTGAGGGAATGGAAAAATATATTTTATGCAAATGGAAATCAAAAGATAACTGGAGTAGCAATACACATATCAGACAATATAGACTTTAAAATAAAGACACTTACAGGAGACAAGAAAGGACATTACATAATGATCAAGGAATCAATCCAAGAAGATATAACAATTGTAAATATTTAGGCACCCAACAGAGGAGCACCTGAATACATAAGGCAAAGGGTAACAACCATAAAAGGGGAAATTGACAGTATCACAATAATAGTGGGGGACTTTAACACTCCTCTTACACGAGTGGATAGATCACCCAGACATAAAATAAGGAAACACAAGACTTAAATGACACATTAGACCAGATACACTTAATTGATATTTATAGGACATTCCATCCGAAAGCAGCAGAATACACTTTCTTCACAAGTGCACACAGAACATTCTCTAGGATAGATCACATCTTGGGTCACAAATCAAGCCTCGATAAATTTAAGAAAACTGAAATCATATCAAGAATCTTTCCAGACCACAATGCTATGATATTAGAAGTCAATTACAAGAAAAAAATGTAAAGAACAAAAACTTGGAGGCTAAACAATATGGTACTAAATAACCACGAGTTTACTGAAGAAATCAAAGAGGAAATTAAAAAAACCTAGAAACAAATGACAATGAAAACACGACCACCCAAAACCTATGGGATACAGCAAAAGGAGTTTTATGAGGGAAGTTTATAGCATTACAATTCTATGTCAAGAAACAATAAAAATCTCAAATAAACAAATTAACCTTACACCTAAAGCAACAAAGGAAAAAAGAACAAAAAAAACCCCAAAGTTAGTAGAAAGAGAGAAATCCTAAATTCAGAGCAGAAATAAGTGAAAGATAAATGAAGAAAACAATATCAAAAGATTAGTAAAACTAAAAGCTGGTTCTTTGAGAAGATAAACAAAATCGATGAACCTTTAGCCAGACTCATCAAGAAGAAAAGGGAGGGGACTCAACTCAATAAAATTTGAAGGGAAAAAGGAGAAGTAACAACTGACGCTGCAGAAATACAAAGGATCATGAGAGATTACTACAAGCAACTATATGCCAATAAAATGGACAACCTGGAAGAAATGGACAAATTCTTCGAAAAGTACAGCCTTCCAAGACTGAACTAAGAAGAAACAGAAAATAGAAACATACCAATCACAAGCACTGAAATGGAAACTGTGTTTTAAGATCTTCCAACAAACAGAAGTCCAGGACCAGATGGCTTCACAGGAGAATTCTACCAAACATTTAGAGAAGAGCTACCACATAACCCTCAAAACCCTTCCAAAATATTGCAGAGGGAGGAACACTCCCAAATGCATTCTAGCAAGGCAACCATCACCCTGATACCAAAACCAGAGAAAGATATCACAAAAAAAGAAAATTATAAGCCAATATCACTGATGAACACTGACACAAAATTCCCCAACAAAATACTAGCAGACTGAATCCAACAACATATTAACACATACACCATGATCAAGTGGGATTTATCCCAGTGATGCAAAGATTCTTCAATGTATGCAAATCATCAATGTGATACACCATAGTGACAAATTAAAAAATAAAAACGATATAAGCATCTCCATAGATGCAGAAAAAGCTTTTGTCAAAATTCAACACCCATTTATCATAAAAACTCTCCAGAAAGTGGGGATAGAGGGAACCTAACAGAGCATAATGAAAGCCATATATGACAAACCCACAGCAAACATTACTCTCAATGGTGAAAAACTGAAAGCATTTCCTCTAAGATCAGGAACAAGACAAGGGTGCCCACTCTTGCCACTATTATTCAAAATAGTTTAAAAGTCCTAGCCATGGCAATAAGAGAAGAAAAAGAAATAAAAGGAATACAAATTGGAAAACAAAAAGGAAAACTGGCACTGTTTGCAGATGACATGATACCATACATAGAAAATCTTAAAGATGCCACCAGAAAACTACTAGAGCTAATCCATGAATTTAGTAAAGTCACAGGATACAAAATTAATGCAGAGAAATCTCTTCCATTTTCATACACTGACAATGAAAAATCAGAGGGCTTACCTGGTGGCGCAGTGGTTGAGAGTCTGCCTGCTGATGCAGGGGACACGGGTTTGTGCCCTGGTCTGAGAAGATCCCACATGCCACGGAGCGGCTGGGCCCATGAGCCATGGCCGCTGAGCCTGCGTGTCCGGAGCCTGTGCTCCACAATGGGAGAGGCCACAACAGTGAGAGGCCCACGTACTTCAAAAAAAGAAAAAGAAAAATCAGAAAGAGAAATTAAGGAAACACTCCCATTCACCACTGCAACAAAAAGAATAAAATACCTAGGAATAAATCTACCTAAGGAGGCAAAAGATCTGTACACAGAAAACTATAAGACACTGATGAAAGAAATCAAAGATGACACAAACAGATGGAGAGATATACCATGTTCTTGGATTGGAAGAATCAACATTGTGAAAATGAGTATACTTCCCAAAGCAATCCACAGATTCAATGCAATCCCTATCAAATTACCAGTGGCATTTTTTACAGACCTACAACAAAAATTTTTACAATTTGTATGGAAACACAAAAGGCCCCAAATAGCCAAAGGAATCTTGAGAAAGAAAAGCAGCGCTGGAGGAATCAGGTCCCCTGACTTCAGACTATACTACAAAGCTACAGTTCAAGACAGTATGGTACTGGCACAAAAACAGAAATATAGATCAATGGAACAGGATAGAAAGCCCAGAGATAAACCCATGCTCATATGGTCACCTCATTTTTGGTAAAGGAGGCCAGAATATACAATGGAGAAAAGACAGCCTCTTCAATAAGTGGTGCTTGGAAAACTGGACAGCTACATGTAAAAGAATGAAATTAGAACACGCCCTAACACCATACACAGAAATAAAGTCAAAAGACCTAAATATAAGACTAGTCACTCTAAAACTCTTAGAGGAAAACATAGGAAAAACACTCTTTGACATAAACAACAGTAATGTCTTTTTTGACCTACCTCTTAGAGTAATGAAAATTAAAACAAAAATAAACAAGTGGGACCTAATTAAACATAAAAGCTTTCCACAGCAAAGGAAACCATAAACAAGATGAAAAGACAACCCTCAGAATGGGAGAAAATATTTGCAAAGCAATGGACAAAGGATTAATCTCCAAAATATACAAACAGCTCCTGGAGCTCGATATCAAAAACACAAATAACCCAATTAAAAGATGGGCTGAAGACCTAAATACTCATTTCTCCAAAGAAGAGATACAGATGGCCAAGATGCATATGAAAAGATGTTCAGCATCTCAGCATCACTAATTATTAGAGAAATGCAAATCAAAACTTCAGTGAGGTATCATGTCACACAGGTCAGAATGGCCGTCATCAAAACATTTACATACAGTAAAGGCTGGAGAGGGTGTGGATAAAAGAGAACCATCTGGCAATGTTGGTGGGAATGTAAATTGACAGAGCCACTTTGTCGAACAGTATGGAAGCTCCTTAAAAAACTAGAAATAGAACTACCCCATGACCCAGCAATCCCACTACTGGGCATATACCCTGAGAAAACCATAACTCAGAAGGTCATGTACCCCAATGTTCATTGCAGCACTATTTACAATAGCTAGGACATGAAAGCAACTTAAATGTCCAATGACAGATGAATGGATAAAGAAGATGTGGTACATATATACAATGGAATATTACTCAGCCTTAAAAAGGAACAAAGTTGGGTCATTTGCAGAGATGTGGATGGACCTAGAGTGTGTCATACAGAGTGAAGTAAGCCAGAAAGAAAGAATCAAATATCATATATAAACACATATTTGTGGAACCTACAAAAACTGGTACAGATGAACCTATTTGCAGGGCAGGAATAGAACGTAGACATAGAGAATGGACATGTGGACACATGGGGGGAAGGGCAAGTTGGGATGAAATGGGAGATGAGGTTTGACATAAATACACTGCCATGTGTAAAATAGATAGCTAGTGGGAACTGCTGAATAGCACAGGGAGCTCATCTCGGTGTTCTGTGACAACCTAGATGGGTGGGATGGGTGGTGAGAGGGAGGTTTAGGACGGACGGGATATAGGTATACATCTAGCTGATTCACCTCACTGTACAGCAGAAACTAATACAACATTGTAAAGCAATTTTACTCCAATAAAAAAATCCTCTAAAAGATAATAAATTTTTTTAAAAATGGGCAGAAGACCTAGACATTTCTCCAAAGAAGACATATAGATAGCCAAAAAACACATGAAAAGATGCTCAATATCACTAATTGTTAGAGAAATGCAAATCAAAACTACAATGAGGTATCACATCACACGGGTCAGAATGACCATCATGAAAAAAATCTACAAAAAATAAATGCTGGAGAGGGTATGGAGAAAAGGGAACCCTCTTGCACTGTTGGTGGGAATGTAAATTGATACAACCACTATGGAAAACAGTACGCAGGTTCCTTAAAAAACTAAAACTGGAACTACCCTATGACCCAGCAATCCCACTACTGGGCATATACCCTGATAAAACCATAATTCAAAGAGATATATGTACCACAATGTTCATTGCAGAACTATTTACAATAGCCAGGACATGGAAGCAACCTAAGTGTCCATCAACAGATGAATGGATAAAGAAGATGTGGCACATATATACAATGGAATATTACTCAGCCATAAAAAAACAGAATTGAGTTACTTGTAGTGAGGTAGATGGACTTAGAGACTATCATACAGCATGAAGTAAGTCAGAAAGAGAAGAATAAATACCGTATGCCAACACATATATATGGAATCTAAAAAAAATGGTTCTGAAGAACTTAGGGGCAGGACAGTAATAAAGATGCAGACATAGAAAATGGACTTGAAGACACAGGAAGGGGGACGGGTAAGCTGGGACAAAGTGAGAGAGTGGCATGGACTTATATGTACTACCAAATGTAAAATAGATAGGTAGTGGGAAGCAGCTGCATAGCACAGGGAGATCAGCTCGGTGTTTTGTGACCACCTAGAGGGGTGGGATAGGGAGGTTGGGAGAGAGATGAAAGAGGGAGGAGATATGGGGATATATGTATATGTATAGCTGATTCACTTTATTATAAAGCAGAAACTAACACACCATTGTAAAGCAATTATACTCCAATAAAGATGTTAAAGAAAAAAGAAGATTCTTGTTCTCTCTTACATAAGAAAAATGCCAAATATAACTACTAAGATTTGTAACCACCCCCAAAATTGATAACACACTTTTTTTTTTTGCAGTATGCGGGCCTCTCACTGTTGTGGCCTCTCCCGTTGAGGAGCACAGGCTCCAGACGCGCAGGCTCAGCGGCCATGGCTTATGCGCCCAGCCACTCTGTGGTATGTGGGTTCTTCCCGGACCGGGGCACGAACCCGTGTCCCCTGCATCGGCATTCGGACTCTCAACCACTGCGCCACCAGGGAAGCCCGATAACACACTTTATTAGCAAGGCTGTGGGAAATTATACACTCTCATACATTCCTGGTGGGAATGCAAATTGATACTACCCTGATAAAGGGCTCTTTGGCTATATCTATTGAAACAAAAAATACATTTTTCATTGAATGAGCAATCCAACTTCCGGGTGTTTACCAATATACCTGAACATCTATAAAATAAAATATGTACAAGATTATTAATTTCAACTTTAGCATATAGCAAAAGATTGGAAACAATCCAAGCATCTATCAACAGGGTACTGATTAGATAAATTAAGGATCAATCACACAATAGGATATTATGACATATAAATGAATGAGGAAGATCTACTTGTATTGATATGGAAAGATATCCAAGTGAAGAAAAATAAAGGTGCCAATCAGAATGTGTAGTATTCTATACTATGTAAGAAGGAGATAAAATAGAGTATATATTCATAGTTACATAAAGAAACTCTGGAAAGTATGTATTTATTGAGATTAACTGATTGGAGCAATAGGGTGAATGGGAAAGATGGGAGAGAAGTAGGAGCAAGACTTTTCACAATATACCCTTTATTGTTTCAGTTTTGAATCATATGAGTGTATTACCTATTCAAGAAAAGGTAAACTACAAATAAAGATAAATATAAAACTCCAGGTTAGAATAACAAGATGAGAAAAGAAGGGTTGTTCAATGAGTCAGTAAAGCATGCTACAAACTTTGTTGTGTTTCAAAAAATAACAGAAATACTGAATCATTTTAGGTATGTTAAAACATTTTATAGTTAAGTGTACATATTAAAAATTAAGGGCAGCCACTAAAGGAATATAAATGCAAACTGTAGTTTCTAAGCCATCACAGGAAACAAAAGGGGATATAGACAAATTTATCAATTCAAGAGAAGGAAAAAATGTCAGAAAGCGTGGTAAAAAGAAAGTACAAAACAAAATGGTGAAAACAACTCTCCAAATATGGCAATCATAATACACTTAAACAGGTGGAATTAATCAATTAAAAGGCAGATTTTCAGAATGAATAAGAGACATGCACAAGGCTATTTCTTGCAGCGTTATTTATAATAGGAAAAGGCTAGAAACAATCCAAATGTTCCATCCATAAAGGTCTGGTACATCCACAAAATGAAGTACTCTATTGCTTTGAAAAGGAATTAAGAATATATATACTCTGATGGAGTGATCTACAGGACTTAATATTTATTTAAAAAAAAGCAAGGTGGAGGGGCTTCCCTGGTGGCAGTGGTTGAGAATCTGCCTGCTAATGCAGGGGACAAGCCCTGGTCTGGGAGGATCCCACATGCCACGGAGCAACTAGGCCCGTGAGCCACAACTACTGAGCCTGCGCGTCTGGAGCCTGAGCTCCGCAACAAGAGAGGCCGCGATAGTGAGAGGCCTGCGCACCGTGATGAAGAGTGGCCCCCGCTTGCCACAACTAGAGAAAGCCCTTGCACAGAAACGAAGACCCAACACAGCAAAAATTAATTAATTAATTAATTAATTCCTACCCCCAACATCTTTAAAAAAAAAAAAAAGCAAGGTGGAAAAAAGTGTGAATATGACACCACCCACATAAGAAGGGAAGAGATAGAAATACCTATATACATATTTGTTTCTATAGAGAGTATGAAGGAATAGCATAAAGAGGCAGGGATTAAAAGCTAGACTTCTTTGAGTATACTTTGTTCCATAGATTTGACTTTGAAACCATGTAAATATATTACAAAATTGTGAAACTATTTTTTTAAAAAGCAATCCCTAAAAAGCAAAATGAAACAAATGAATCTGTGTATCCAGATGGTGACATAATAACACAGAAAGTGACTTTAAAACACAGCAACATTAATGTATATCCCTAACAGGATACATCTTAAGGTAAGGACAAAAAATCTATAAAAGAATCTTAAACTCTTTGTAAGTAACCATATTTTTGGTGGTATGGTGTTGGTATTGTTATTCTGAAACTGTTGTCTCTATATTATGGAATAAAGCAAATTAGTGATTATGTTGTTATTTTGAGAATCAGGATATTTGTTGTGGGAGAAAGGAGATATAGATTGTTGAGGTGAAGTAAAAATCCTATACTGTAGCCCTGAATTTAAATTGGAAGGATCACGATGCCCAGGGCCCAGATTTTTATTTCAAAATACCACTTCACACTAAAAAGAACCAGGACTCCTGAGAGAAATGGCTGATTTCTAGTCTGAGGTAGGAAACATACAAGTAGAACCTTCAATATCTTGCTTTCTCAGAAAACAAGGAGGTTATCACAGACCACTAGGGTTGTGTCAAAAGGACACAGGGGCCAGAGTGTAGGGACCAAAGATGGGACAATCTGAGCATCAGTAAGGAGAATAACTGTAATGGATTGAAATATATCAAATGTTTAAATCCATATGTTTACGATAATATTAAAAAAAGGTCACATTTGAAAAATGATAATAATTAACTCATTATTTTGCAAGTCAATAAATAAAGGCATTTAACCTGCCTTTCCTATGTGAACTGTACCACTAGGTACAAAATAGTAGAGGAGGGGAAGTTTCTTTTTATAAAAGAATTTCAACTAATAAATGAATATGGAATGATAGAATATCACTATTTTGCAACTCTTAATGAATAAGTGGATCTTACCATTGAGAGACAACCAGACATTATGTGCCTCCTGATGGGAGAACTCCATATGAGCAGTCTAGCCAAGAAAACTGAACCTGAATCTGATTAAGCCTCTAAAGTGAAACACCAATCTGTAGCAAATACAGAAGACAGAGAATATGTTAATACCATGGGAATGGAATCAGGAAAGTCCAGCTGGGGAAACCCTACAAGACAAACAATCAGATTTCTTCAACAAATTGCAAGGAAAAAAGGAGAGATAAGAGGGAAAACCTATGGCTTAAAAGAGACTTAAAAACCTTATGAGACATATAAACCAAATGCAATGCATGGACCTTATTTGTAGCTTGATTCTCTCTCTCTCTCTCTCCTTCATGCACACACACACACACACACACAAAACACACACTCATTTCTGAAACAGTTGAGCAATTTGAACAAAGAAAGCATATTTGATGATATTAAGGAGTTGTACTTTTAGGAATAATAATGGTAGTGTGGTTATATTTAATAAGGCCTTCTTATCTTTTATAAGTATTAATATATAATATTTATGGATGAAAGGATATGAAGTCTGAGATTTACTTCAGAATAATATGGGAGGAAGAGAAGATGGGAGTATAAATGACAGAAACTAGATTAGCTATTAGCTGATAATTGTTGAAGATAGGTGGTGGGGCTTATTGTATTATACATTTTCTTTTTTTATAATAAAATATTTTAAAAATTTGTCCATTTATTGGGTCACAGAGGTATACAAAAATAAAGATATAATCAATCAATAAAGCTAAGAACAGGCTCTGGGAAAAGAGTAATAAAAGAGACAAACTTCTGGGCAGATTCATCAAATAAAAAGAGAGAAGGCACAAATAAAGTGTGTCAGGAGTACAAAGGTGGCCATGATTCAGATTCAGAAAAGTCAAAAGCAAAGTTTTGCACAACTTTCTACTAATAAAGTTTGACCCCCAAAAGATATTTGGCAGGATCTGGGGAGTGGTTGTCACAACCTAGGTGATGGTATGGGGCAGGGGACGTGGGGGGGAGTGCTACTGACATCTAAAATGCACAAGACAGCCCCCACAACCAAGAATCATCCAGCCCCAAATGTCAGTAGTGCCAAGATTAAGAAACTCTGACTTGGATTAAATTGGCAAGCTTCTAGGAAAGTATTATTATCAACAATGACCCAAAAAGAAATTGAAATCATTTTCATAAAGCCACCTGTTTCCAAAATCCACCAGGTCAGCAAGTTCTGCCCAATGAGTTCTACCAAGACTTCAAGGAACACATGCTTTTCTTTTCACATAGACAGTTTTAGGAAATAGAAAAAGATGGGAAACTGCCAAACTCATTTCACAAGCAAGCATAACCTTGTTACTGAAACCAAACAAGGACAGCATAAAAATAAAAGATTATAGGCCAATATAATTTAAAAACAATGATGCAAAAATTCTAAAAATATATTAGTAAATTGAATCTAGTGCATATTAAAAGAATAGTTTATCATGACCAAGTGATATGAATGAAAATATGGATAAAAATATGGATCATCAAAAGGAAACCTATTGATGTAATTCACACATTAACCAAGTAGAGGAATAAACTATATGACTTTTTCAGTACATGCAAGAAAAGCATCCAATAAAATTCAACATTTATTCATAATAATATTAATGATAAAGTTCTAGGAAACCAAGGAGAGAAAGAAATTATTTTAAAGTGATAAATGGTAACTTCCAGAAACCTACTGCAGACATATTTAATAGTGAAACATTAGAATCAGTCTGTTAAAGTCTGGAACAAGAAATGATAACCACTATACCCACTACAAGAGTTATAAAGATTTGAAAGGTAAAGACACAACTGTTACTATTTGCAAATGATATGACTGTCTATTTAGAAAATCCAAAAACATCACCTTTAAGCCAGTACATCTAGTGAGCTAACATAGAGACTGGATATAAGATAAACATACAAAATCATTTTCCTATACATGATAATAACCAATTAACATACAACAGGGGAAAATGTTAATAGCAACAAAAACTAAAAAGTACCAAAAAATAAGCTTAACAAAAAAGTACAACTCTTTCATGGAAAAAACTATAAAGTTTACTGAAAGAAATAAGAGAAGGTCTGAATAAATAAATAGACATTGTAGATAGGAAAGCTAAATATTCTCAATATATCTATTCTCCTCAAGTGAATCCATAAATTCAGTGCAATCACAATAAAAATTGGGATTTTCCTTAGAACCTGACCAGATAATTCTAAAGTTCTTATGGAAGATTAAAGCTCAAGAATAGCCAAGGCAGTTCAACAATGGTGAAGGAATAGAAAAATAGATTAATGGAACAGACTAGTGATCCAGAAACAGACCCATGGGTACTTGACGTAGCATTTCAAATCAATGGGAAAAGAATATTCATGAAGTGGTGTTAATGCAATTAGCACTAACATTTAGGAAAACATTGTTAAATTTCTATCTAAACCCATTAATAAAAATAAATTATAGAGGAATTAAGAGCATTATGGATAAAAAGCAAAACAATAAAATTAATACAAAAAATAATGTGTTGATGATCTTGAGGACAGGAAGGCTTTATCAATTTCTTAGGGCTGTCATAACAAATTACCACAAACTGGGTGGTTTAAAACAACAGAAATTTATTCTCTCACAATCTGGAAGCCAGAAGTCCAATATCAAGGTGTCAGCAAGGTTGGTTCCTTCTGGAGGCTCTGAGGGAGAAGCTAGTCCATGCTTTTCTCCTGGCTTCTTGTGGCTGTGGGCAATCCTTGGCGTTCCTTGGTTTGTAAAGGCATCACTTCCATCTCTGCCTCTGTCTTCACATGGCCTTCTCCTCCCTATGTGTCTTCTTTTCTTAGAAGGACACGTATCACTGGATTTAGGGCTCAGTAGGAAAATCCAGCATGATCTCATCTCCAGATCCTTAATTACATCTGCACAGGCCCTGTTCCCAAATAAGGTCTCATTCACAAGTTCCGGGTAAACATATCTTTTGTTGGGCCAACATGCAACCTACTACATAGGCCTTCTAAAATAAGACAAAAAGGAAGACTCATAAATTTGACTTCATTAAAAACTATATGAATAAAAAGACACCATAAATAATGTTAATAGAAAACCACTTATGGGAAAACGTTCATTATCTCTTTTGGATTTTTTTTTTAAGTTAAATTACAGATTATGTAGTTTTTAAAAAAATCCTATAAATCAATAAGAAAAACAGTCCAATAGAGAAATGACTAAGTATATAAAGTTATTACCCAGAAGAAATAAAATAAATAAACAAATATTACATAAATTAAATAAAATAAACATAAAAAGATGCTCAATGACATTAGTATTCAGATAAATTAGGCTTAAGGTAAGATACCATTTTTGTACCCATCAGATTGCTCAAAATTAAGGTTTAATAATATCATGTATTGGTAAGGATGGGGAAAATGGAGACTTTCATATACTACTGGTTGGTGCGGATAATTTAAATGTGTTTTTGGATATATCAAATATTTAAATGCCTATTTCCAAAACACCTGTTTGCATTCACAAGCAGACATACATGTATGTTCACTGAAGTATTTTCAAGAGTTCTAACCTGGAAACAAAGTGAATGTTCATCAACAGAGGAATGCCTACATAAACCACAGTATATGAAGTAGATCTCTATGTAATAACATGACTAGATCTTCATGACATAACTTTGGATGAATAAGGCACTCTGCACAACAGTAGGTACAGCATAATATTGTTTGCATTAAAAGAATACGCAGAAAACAACAATATTTTATAGGTATTGCTGTGTGTGTGTATGTGTGTGTGTGTGTGTGTGTAAATTCATAGGGAAAAATCTGGAAGGATACAAACCAATCCTGTAACAGTGGTTACCTTTGGGGAGGGATATAAAGGAGACTGTGATTATGGGTGACAGACATGGGGAACTTTAACCTTATCTGTAATATTTAAATTGTTTTCATAAAGAATGTGTTTATATATTACTTATACAATTTTTAAAAAATTTAAAGAGAGTGAATGGGAAACAACAGAAAGGAGGCAGTGTGTGAACTCTTTTTTCAAGAAATGTAATAATAAAAGATTTATTATTAATAGTGAGAGAATAGCTAAGCAAACTGGAACATCTCCTAGAAGGAAGATTAATGTAGACATTAACATAAAATGCAAAACCATGGAAAACATTTATAAAATGTGAAGTTTAAAAAATTTTGGATTTTTGAAAATTAGTATGATTAAAACTTCCAGGTAATATAAGGGAGCAACAATAAAATATTCCCAGGAACTTGGAAATAAAATGTTATTCAAGAGTTAAACTATAAAATTAATGTATGGTGAATCAAATGGAAAAATCACCTTCAAGAAATATAATGGATTCCAGACAAGCAAGATTTGACTATAATTTGGGTGGATAGCTTTGACATATCTAAAGCAAGAATGTGTCAGTGAACCATGGAAGCGTAGAAAAAGGAGACAGTGAAGTCCACATAGAGCAGACTTGTTAATCTTAGGGCGCCTTAGCTTCTCCATCTCTAAAGCGTGGTTAATCATAGTATTTACTTCATAGGGTTATCGTATAAAACAAAATAGCACTTGGTAAGGAGGGAGGCTTACACATTATTAAAGGAAGGGAATGTGGTGGTCAGGCCACTATACTCCAATATAAAATAAACTGTTACTGTTCTATTTCTCATCAACAACCAGCATCCTGGTTTTCACACATCAGTCTCTCATGAGTTAATCAGTATGAGTCAGCCTCCTGAGAATGACCAGTTCAGGGACACTGAGGAGATCAAGTTTCTGAGATGGAAAGGTCCAGCCTGGACTGAGGTTGAAAGCACCAAGGTAATGCCATCCAACAAGGCATCTTGGTAGCCAGCCAGTTAACCTTCCTTGGTGACACACTACCTTTGGCTTTTCTAATCTATTCATACTTCTGAATAACTTGCCAGGGAAGGTGGTCTATGCAGAAGGAATAAAAAGACTAGAAAAAATAAGCTAAAATGTTAACAGGTGGTTGTTTGTGAGAAGGAATTATGGGTGATTTGCTCTACTTTTCTATACTTTCCAAGTTTTCTTTAGTGAGCATATATTACTTTAATATTTTAAAAACATCTTTAAAGGATGATGAGGTGAAGAAAAAGAGAAGGCAGTAGCTTCAAGGGGCCAAGGGTAGAGAAAGGGCTTTTGAGGCAACAGGCCAAGGGAAAGATGTCAGGGAGTTAGGATCAGAGTAGGAGCAGGCAAGCACTCTTTCTTCCAAAATGAAGTAGCTTTCCCTGGAAAGACTTTTTGTCCCCATGTGTACCTGGGCCTTTAAGTAGCTTGTTATTTGCCAGTCATGACATATGCATAGCCAGTGAATTCGATGGAAACCATTTGCTTAAGAATTCTAAATGTATCTCTGTATCTAACTATATCGCTGGCTGGCCGTTGAACCCAAAAGTCCCAGATCTGAGTTCTTGAGCATTCCCTCCCTCTTTCTTCATCATCATTACCAAATATTTGCTAGTCACCTCCTAGGTGCCTGACTTTATGTTAATTTAGGCGGGGGTGAGTGTGGGGTTGGAACGGAGGGAGCTTACGAGGAGAGACTATACTCCAATATAAAATAAAAATTAAATTGAAAAAAAGATAAACGAAAATGCAAAATCACTGTGGCCTAGGTGAGGTGGCTAGGGAAGGCTTAGAATCACAGATTTTCCGAGTTGGACCTGAAAGGTCAATCGGTCTAATTCTCTTACCCCGCGATTCAGAGAGCAGGTGGTACTCAAACCTTGACTTGAAAGACGTGCAGGGTTTGGATCAACAGAGATCAAGATGTGGGGGTTGGGGCAGTAAACAAAGGGAGCAAAGGCCCTGGGGCCAGGACACCTAGCGGGGTGTGGTCCGATCACCCTGCGGCCAGTGATCAGCTTTACCTACAGGTTTCCTTTCTAGCTTCCCTTTCTGCCTTTATTTTCAGCTGAGTCTTTGTTGCCTCAGTCTTGTGACCTACGTACGCACGAGGGAGCCTTCCAAAGCCGTTATACAATCTCCTCCAACTCCTCTCCGGCCAAGGCTGCCCTGAGCACCGCTCCCTCCCAGCCCAGTTCCCGCTTGGGGCACTCGCTTCCTCAAAGCACACCACTGCCCCCTCCTTCCCAAGCGCGCCGATTCGCCACTTTCTGAGGAATAAAGTATTTACCTTAGGGAGTTGTTTCTTGTTTGGTTTGGATCGGAGTAAGGAGTTGAATCTGAGCTTTGAGTCAAAAGGATAAAATACAATAAAGACCCGGAAATTCCAGTTCTTTAGACCTTGAACGCAAACGATCGTTCTTTCCTTTTAGGTTTGAAGTTACCATAAGTTCCTAAAACTAGTCCGGCAGAAGAAACAGCCTCCCTAACATCCTGTGCCCACAGCAAGTGTGGACAACTGAAATAGTCATTTGAGGTGTTTCGAAAATAACCCCCTGATAGCACATTGCCTACGGTGACACATTCTCGTCCGCGGGGCGAGTCCCCAGGCGCCGCGCGCAGCTGCTGGGACACGGGGCGTCAGCCCCGCCTCCGGCTTGCGTCTCGTGGTAGGTGGAGGCGGCGCCGCGGCCTGTGACCTGCAGCTGCCGGCGGCCACGCTGGAGGCTCCGGGCCGCGGTTGTCTTCGGTCTCCGGGAGTGGAGCGGAAGATGCAGGAGCCACACGCGGAGGCCGGACGGGCTTAAGAGAGACGGCGAGCGGCGCCGGAGGCACTCCAGCTGGGCTCTAGAGCGCGGGAGGCTCGGGCGCGCGCGGGGCTGTGGTGGCCGCGGAGGCCGCCTTGGCCGGGACAGCCGGCCCCAGGCCCGAGGGGTGGTAGGACTGTGCCTGGGCCTGGTACTCGGGCTTCCCACAGCGAGGGTGGGGCTGCGTTGGAGCCTCCTTTCTTGGAAAATCGTGGGCCCCTGTGGTACTGCGGCCGTCTCTCTGAGGGGATTGGAAACGGAGCGCGATGAGGAGCCGGAGTAACTCGGGGGTCCGGCTTGACGGCTATGCTAGGCTGGTGCATCAGACCATACTGTGCCATCAGGTAAGTGATGGGGTGTCGCTTGTGATCACCGAGGATGCGCAGTGTGATAACCTGGACGGAGACCCTGGGTGAACCTGTGTGTGTGTGTGAGGGGGGTGTATTGCAGGTTCTCTCGCCCCCTAGCTGGGGAGGCCGTAAAGGACCCTGAAGAAAGGTGTTGGGCCAGGAACAGAACCAGAGTCAGGCACCGTTAGCCACGAGTCCTGAGTCAGAGCTTCTGAGTCCCCCCTCCCAACCCTCCGCGTCCCCCAAACCACTGCTGGGTTCCAGGGGCCGGAGTTGTAAGATGTGTCGAAGCTTGTTTATCGACACCGCCCCCGGCCCCCTCCGCAGGCTTGGGAGTCGTCTCCTTCCCCTCCTCTGAAGGAAAAAGAGGTCGAACTTTTAGCCGTCTTAAGACTAGACTGTTGTGAAGATCTGAAGTACCGTGTATCTACTCTTCATTATAGTTTTTATAATCTTTTAATGCTGATTTTTCGTTGGTAGTTCATTCTTTCTAAAACACCTCCTTTCTTTTAAGAATTCCCACATTTCAGACTTGTAAGGCTTCAGCCAGCTCTTTCCCTTTATTCAAGATAGCATTTGCTTGCACTTGGTCAGAAGAGGAGATTTTAAAACTCAGGAGTGGGGACATAGAAGAAAGACCAAAGTCCCTCAGTACCCATTTGATAGATTCTGTTTCCTCATATTAACACCCTATGGTTACCTGCCTGTCCCCTTTTTCTTGTCCTTACAGAATCCAGTGACTGGCTTGCTTCCAGCCAGCTATGATCAGAAAGATGCCTGGGTCCGGGATAATGTGTACAGCATCTTGGCTGTGTGGGGTTTGGGGCTGGCCTATCGGAAGAATGCAGACCGGGATGAGGATAAGGCAAAGGCCTATGAACTGGAGCAGGTACTCAATAAAAATACAAAGAGCTCTGGAACTGGGGGGAGGAGGAAGGAAATGTAGTCCACAGGAGCTAAGACAGATATGTTTTGCCTCTCACTCTTTCTTCACCTTGCTGAAATTGCATTCCATAAAGCTTTCCTGTATTGTACGGAGTTTTTTTTTTTTTGCAGTGGAAACATGAAACTTGCTGATTCAGGGGGAGAGGACACAGTCTGTTCTGTTACAGTGGAAAATCCTATTCTCAGATCTTTGCTAAAATTTGTAATCCTTTTTCCAAGTAAATGTATTTTGTAGTCTCCAGCATATTTATTCTCATTGAGAAGAATTTTCGGCGGCAGGTATCTACCATTTTACTTCTTTTTTGAAAATGATAGGTGGTATTTATATGAGGGTAACTGATACAAATTAGCAGACTTTCCCAACTAGACACAAGTAAAAGACATTATTTGTTGATTTTTATACCTAGGCCACTGTTTCAGAGTCTGTTGTGTGTCCTCCCCCCCCCCCCCCCGCCCCATACCCACCCTCACCCCTTGGGGCAAAATAAGATCAGAGTCAACAGATGCCTTTAAGCCAACTTTTAAGGCCCTCCCCTCAGTAAAGAAGTATCCTCTATAGAACTGTTTAGACACAGGATGCTACGTCCTCTTGAATGACCAAGAAAATAATATTCTGGGCTACATGAGACTCTTAATGTTAAGGTACTCTGCCGTCAGTTGTAAGGTGTATGTGAATTCTTTTCCATTAGTGGAAAAGATTCTCTCCACACCAGCCATTTTCTCAAGTGGTCTCCCTCAGCTTAGGCAATCTGAGCTCCAGTCTTCATATATAAATCAGAATATTGAGATTTGGTTATTTTTAAGCACACCAACATATTGTGGGGTTATAGTCCTTGGCAGCAGGAAAGTTTCACTGTGTTGTCCTCTGCAACAGCAGGTGTTTCTTATTCCCTCAAGCCATAATTAAGAGGTACTTAGGTCCACCAGAAAAAAATTGTTGGAGTGTTTGCTCTAGCCCAGGAAGTACAGATCAATATTTTTGTGACTTATAGAAAACATACATAACCATTGTGAGAATTTGGAAAATATAGAGGAGTGTTAAAAAAAATCATCTGTAATCTTACTCCCCTCCCTTATCCTATGTCCTACTCTAATGTTTTGCTATTTTGATCTCAGTATTTTGTTTGTCTTGTTTTGATAGAAATTGATATTGGTGGAACAATACCCAAGATTTTATACCCAGTATGATTTGACAAATTTCTTTTTCAACACTGTTAGAAGAAATCTGTGTCTCCTTGTTGATCAATCATTCTGCAGAGTTGACATTTTTCCTTATGTGGCCCAGGAAGAAAGAATGTAACAGAGGAAGAGGGGAAAAATGAACAGAAAATTGTTCATTCTAAAATTTTAATGTTTCGTTAAATAATTTTTCACACAGCACAAAAATATTTTCCATACCACCTCAGTAATAACCCTGGGATGTCTCAAAAACATTATGGCAATAGGAAACATCTTCAAAAAAACACACATTTCTCTGGGAATTCTAAAATTTCTACCAACTTTCATTATAAATTAAAACAGATTGTATTATTAAGTCTCATTAATTTTCTTCTCAAACTTAGTTAATTCAGACTAAGGATCAGAGAACCATCTCTGTAAAGGCCAGATTGTAAATATTTTTGGCATTGTGGGTCATGTGTGATCTCTACGCAACTACTCAGGTCTTCCGCTACTATGTAAAAGCAGCCAGAGATGATACATAAATGAATGAGCATGGCTATGTTCCAGTAAGTTCTTTTTTTTTTTTAATCAGTAAGTTCTATTTACAAAAACACACCGTGAGCTAGATTTGTCCCCACTCTACACGAATGATTCTAAACTCTGGCTGTGCGTTGGAATGATTTGAGAAGCTTTTAACAATTACCCTTACTGGACCTCACCCTAGAACGATTTAGATAAATCTTTGTAAGTGGAGCCCCAGGGGCATCAATATTAAAAAAAAAAAAACTGCTCTAGTAATTCTAAAGTGCAGCCAGAGATAATCACTGATCTATGGCTAATAAGTGAGCATAGGTGAAATCAAATAGAATAAATTCATAGATTAAATTCCTACCTACTGTGAGCCTTCCATTACTGTGTAGATTTTCCCAAACCATTGACTGTTAATCATTTCTACCCTTCCTTCCAACTCTCAACTAGATTTCTCTCTGAGAAATAATGTCAGAGAACTAAAGAGAATTCTGGATGAAGAGGGGACAAGGGTTTAAGTGACTGTTCTATCCTAGGTTGAGAATAGAAGTATGCACGTACATGTTTTTACAAATGCCCTTTCTCTTAGTCACAGATAAAAACTCACACCCATAAAAATAAATAGACACACAAATAGAGATAGCTCTTTGGCTGCCCCCAGTTCTACCTCTTCCTCAGTTTTGTTCTCCTTGTGTAGTCTCTCATCTTTTCTCGTGTCTTTAACTACTACCTTTATGAGAATGACTTCCAAAGCTTCATCTTTAACTCTGACCTCACTTCAGTTTCAAACCCAGATTTTCATTTGTCTTCTGATCATTTGCACCTGAATATCTTGTGGCTCCTCAAAATCAGCAGGTCTGAAACCCCACCTTCCCTACTAAAAACAAACAAAATAGACTACTAAACAACAGCAACTCACCAAATGTCCCTTTTTTTCTTACTGGTGTCCTCATTATACTAGTCACCTGGGCAACATTACTTAGAACATTTCCCATAGTGTGTTCCATGGAATACTAGATTAACTGAGTTTGGAGCTATGTTAAACAGCAGGTTTCTTACTCTGTAATTTCTCAGAGCTTTTGATGTACTGATGTGCATTTTGAATCTAAGATGGGGGTGGATTTTACAGCCTTCCCAGAATTTCCTGGACTAGTGTTCTATAAAACAGTGTTTGAAAAGTGCTGCCCTTTTGGTGATTTTTGACTTGTCCCTTTTGCCTTTTGATACATGCAGACCAAAGTCTGTTAATTCTTATAATTTTTCTCGAATCCATCCCCTCCTTTCTATTCCCTTCTGCCTCAACCCTAGTCTAAACCCTGATCACTTAGTGAAAGGGTTTAGACTTTAAGTTAAAACAACACTTAAATTATGTATTTTCATTCTCAGCAATCTTTTTGTAGTTCTCATTTCCCTACAAGTAAAATCCAAATGTTTTGGATTGGTAGGCAAGGCTCTTTAGGGTTTGGTCCTAGGCTGCTTTTTCAATATTATATCATGCTGTTCCCCTGCATTCTACCCCCAGTTCCAACCAGGTTGGTGTCTTCATTACTTCTCTAACAGTACCTTGATAAAAATACGTGACATTTGTGTAAAGACTTTTCACTGTACTGTATACTTCCCCATAATTACTAGTATTTTATTCCTGTAACACCCTATGAATTAGGTATTATTTTCCCCAATTTACAGGTGAAGGGATTGACAGAAGGAGATGAAGTTGGAATTTGGTGGTGTCATGAATACTACCTGGGTCTTATGACTTCAGATTCAGTCTTTTTGAATATTTCCTCCTCCATGGAAGCCATAGACATTCCCACCTCTGAATCATTTTATGAGCTGTTTCTTCCACCTGTGAAGCCTGCCATCAATCCCACTTTTTCTGTGGTTCCTGACCTCATAGACCTCTCAGTTTCACAGTGATCACTTCTTTCTCAGGACTGCTTTCTTGGAACTTCTAGATTACTTATGGTCTATGCCATTCAACATGTTCAGTTTTTCATTTAGCAAATTTTGTGTAATTGTTATGTGCCAAGCCCTACAATAGATATAAAAAATAAAATGGGACAAAATGTTTATATTTAAACCTCAACTTTTAATTTTTTAAAATTTTAAGCTTACAGAAAAGTTTTGGAAATAGTAAAATGAACATATTTGCATGTACTCTTTATCTAGGTTCACTAGTTGTTAACATTTTGTCATATTTGCATCCTCTCTATAAACATGATCCCCCCCAGGCACACAGGTTTTTTGGTAAGCCATTTGAGAGTTACTTGCAGACATGGAATATATATTTTTAAAAACACAATCTGCTTAGTCCATTGGCTTAAAGGTCTATTTCTGAATCTGGTCTCTGCCCCTTTTTCTTAAGGAGCTCATAGGGTGATAGGGGAGACAGATATATATAAACATAGTTACAATGCATTAAGACAGATACTGTAGGTACCATATTTAGGAGATAAGTACAAAGTTTTGTGGGAACACACAGGCAGGAAAGTCTAATTTCCCTTGAACAAGACAAGGAAGTGTTCATAGAGGAGTTGGGTTTTAAAGGATAACCAGGAATTGTTAGGTAGACTGTATTTGTAGTTTAGTGGGGTTTTTTTCATTCTTTCTTTCCTTTTTTTGTAGTTTAGTGTTTTTAAAAAACATATCTGTTCTGTCTCCCTTTTCTTTATGTTTTACAAAGCCTGGTAGAGTGCTTTGCATATGTTAGACGCTCATATGTATCTGATTGTAAATATATCTGGAGAGAGAGACAGGTATTAATACTTACATGGCTATTGTTTTGTATAAATAGTTATATATCCTTATATGGTCAGTTCACAAACACATAGATCCGTATCCTCAAAAAAAAAGATAGATTAGAGGAGGGTATTACTTGGTGTGGTTAGAAGCCCTGGTGTATGTATAAACATGTATAATTAATGCCAACTAGTGCACCTGAATCAGGAAATGGGCAGTTTGTGGGAATACAAACTACAGATACTTCCCTTCATTCTTACCTCTCCATGCTTCCTATTCATTTTATCCTGACTTGGAATTTGGAACTTGAGGACAGAAATGGCTGACAGTGGCCATTCCAAGAGGACAAAAGTGGATGGCAATCAGGACTCCTCCACTGCATCTATAATCTCCCAGGTTTGCTGTTTAAAGAAAATGTAGATGGTAGTAGTAGGGCTGGGTGGTGAAGAGAGTTGAAAGGATGGGATAGAAATCTGTGAGTATGTGGTGACATGTAGAAGAGAATTCAGAATTGAATAAAGTCACCCCATAGAGTAAGAAGGCTGTGTTTAATGCTGTCTGTAACAGTATATTAAAGGATGGTCTCTTTCATTAGGATCAGAGTAATGATAGAGATTTTCTTGTAGGGGTTGCAGTAAGTTTCATTACTTTATAACAAATGCTTCATGCTTTAAAAGGTGACAAGATCATGCACTGCCTGTTTGTTCTGTCGAGAGCACTCTCACTCCCTCTTTATTTCTTCCCTTGATCTGTAAGGGGAGGGGACCATCTGTAGACAGAAATTACTTAAAGAAAGGAAGTCTCCCAAGGAAACACTTTATTTTTCCCTCAGTAAAAGATTTCATAAAGCATTAGAACATAATTTAATAGGTGCTTATCCTTGTCCTGCCTACTGCTTGTAGTCCCATTTGAATATTTTGAAGGAATAACAGAATGGTGCAGCTCCCAAGTAGATTAGTTTTCAGAGGTGTCCTGAAGCCACCTCTGAGGCAGCATTCCCTGGAGTAACCTGGCTGTATTTCTTCTGGACTGTGAAACAGAAAGCTTAGAGAAATGGAGAAGCTGTTTGGTGCTATATTCTTCCAAAACATATTGCCTACCCATGCCAGTGTTGACGGGCTCTTCTAGTGTCATGTAGTATAACAAGTATACTGTTACTATACTATATTATAATTAAATATACTTATTATATTATTACTGTATGCATTATACTAACTAATATAGTACATTGTTATAACTGGTAATCAAAATTTTGGAGTGTTATGATTAGAAAACTACTTAGAAATTGTCAAGTTCTAGTAAGGGAAATAGTGATGACTTGAGACTTAAGTTTGTGGCTTTTTTTTTTTCAGGGAAAGAGGGTTGAGTTGCACTAACAGTTCCCCTTTACAGTTATTCTGAATTGAAGTTCATTTATTCTTTAGGGAAAATGTCCAGATAAATATTTCTGTGGACTCTTGAAGATAAGTCTTGGCTAGTTCAGAAAAAAATAAAAGTGATGATGCTGGCTTTTCTAGGACATAGGATATATTTTAAATATTCTCATAGCTTTATGATTTTTGAGCTGACTTGCCCATTTTTTTCCAGGTGGAATGTCCTCTAATAGGATAGTTGACTTAGTTTTACATAAGCCTGTTAGAGCTTGGATTTTTTTTTTTAACTTGAAGGAGTCACCAGCTGCAGCTTTTAGTTCCACTTTTAGCTGCAGTCTTCTCTTCTGTGTACCTATAAAGTAAATGCCATGTAAATAGGAACCCAGGATAAGGTTACTTGTTCTCAAAAGATCATGTACCAACTGCAGTTGCTGAGTAAGTGTTCCTGCATCTAGTGATGTTTATAACAGCTTGTTTCCATTTATTTCTGCAGAGTGTAGTGAAGCTGATGAGGGGACTGCTGCACTGCATGATCAGACAGGTATGGCATTGTTAACATCACCCTCTCCAATAAAACCACATTGTAATATATATATATATATATATATATATATATATATATAGATGGCTTATATGTTTTTCAGTTTCACAAATAGTACATACTAATTTTAGAAAATCTGTAGAATTGAGGAGGGAAAGGTCAACCATGATCTCACCACCCAGTTACCACTGAAGTATTACCTTCCAGTCTTTTCCCCCCTCTACAAATGATTTTTTTATATACTTCATCATTACTGTACATGCAATTATGTATATTGAGTAAAGGATGATACAGGTCTATAAGTTCTCCTCTGAAACTCTTGGGACCAGATAAATTTTATAATTCAGAATTTTTCAGATTTTAAAAGGTAGTGCAGTGCACATACCATATATTATGTTATGCCCTCAGCAAGTCCAGACATCACCCTATCATCAAAAACATTAATCTCTCTATAGGAAAACATGCATTTTTACAATAAGTGGAATAAATAAAAGGTACAAATAACCCCAAGTCAGTTTGAATCAGGTGTTGCCACCAAATGAATTTTGGTACAAAACTTAGGGAGAAAAACCTTTTGGAAGTGTTTTAGATTTTAGGGTTGGAGATAAGGGGCCAAGGACTTATATCTCCTAGCATTAATATGCATTTTCCTGATCTTGAGTGAAGTTGAGCATCCTTTCATGTGTGGGTTGAAGATTTGTATTTCCTCTTCTATTAATTGCCTGTTAGGTCCTTTGCCTCTTTTTCTCTTGGGCTGTCTCTTTCTTGCCTATTTGAGGAGTTACTGTCCATGATGGATATTAATCCTTTGTCACATGTACTACAAATATTTTTTAGCTGTCTCTGGTTTATCTTTTGGGTTTGTTTATGATATTTTTTCCACTCAAAAGTGTTTTACTAAAAGAAAAAGTATTTTACTTTTATCCTAGGAGATCTTTACACATGTTGTGCACTTTGACTCAGAATTGATCTTTGAGCCCAAGATTACATTTTATTAGAAGGAGAAATTGAGGCCCAGATTAATAAAATGACCATCCTGAGGCACACAACAAGTCTAAAGTAAAAAGAAATCAACTCTAGACTTCTGAACTTGATCAGTGATCTCTAGTCTGGTAGGAACTATCTCACAGCCATCATTTTTTTTTCCTTCTTTGCTACTTTTTAATTTTTTTGTATTTTAGATATTTGCATTTTCCACCTTACCAAATAGGTTTAAAGTCACTAATTTCTTGAACCATATTTAAAGGTATGATAGTCACTATCATATAGCAGATGCACACATAATCAAATTGAAGTTTCAGGAAATAAGTCTTTCATTTGTCCCTTGCACAGTGTTTCATTTCTGACCTTGGTTTCAGCTTTCTTTCACATCTTTTCTTTGTCATTCCATGGGTCTCTCCCTAGCTCCTTTCATTACTCCTTCAAAATATATCCTCTTCCCTCAAAATTCCTACCTCTGTTTCAGGAACAAATGTATCTTTTTTTTTTTTTTGTGGTACGCGGGCCTCTCACTGTTGTGGCCTCTCCCGTTGTGGAGCACAGGCTCCGGACGCGCAGGTTAAGCGGCCATGGCTCACGGGCCCAGCCGCTCCACGGCATGTGGGATCTTCCCGGACCGGGGCACAAACCCGTGTCCCCTGCATCGGCAGGCGGACTCTCAACCACTGCGCCACCAGGGAAGCCCAAATGTATCTTTTTTAACAACTCAGTTATCTCTTACTAAGCTGTTGTCCCCTCTCCACACCTCAGTTTTTATCTACAAAGTGGGAAAACAACCATCTGAAGAGTGAAAGAGAGGTAATGAATAGGAAATAGCTGGTTTTGATGGATATTATTTTCTAATTAAATTGCTTAAATTGAAAAACAGCAAGAGCAGACTTTCCTAATTGTATAAGTGTAGGGAAAAAGAGGTAACTGCATTTTAAATACTCACAATTGCCTGAAGACCAAATGGAATGATATGTATCAGATTACTACCAAAGTATGGCATATGGGTTGATTTTTCTGCATAGCCTTCTTTTACTGTTTTTGTTTTCTTCAGGTGGATAAAGTAGAATCCTTCAAGTATAGTCAGAGTACCAAGGATAGCCTCCATGCCAAGTACAACACCAAAACCTGTGCCACTGTAGTGGGTGATGATCAGTGGGGACACCTGCAGCTGGATGCTACCTCTCTGTACCTGCTCTTCCTAGCGCAAATGACTGCCTCAGGTCAGTACAAGGACAGAAGTACTGGGAACCACTGCAGTGTGGAGCACTTGTCCTGGCACACGTGGCTTCTCCAAAGGTGTTGGCCAGCAGACAACATAGCTGTTTACATTACTTAAAGATACACATTGGAAACATAATATTTTGCAAATTTTATACAGAGAAACAACTCGCTAAGGTAGTTAGTGTTCTTTTACATTGAGAAACAAGTCTGGAGTACTAAGTAATATATATTTTTAATTGAGAACTGGGACATCTGGGGTAGATTTTCTTTAGACAGGTATTTTTATCTTTTATTAATCCTCAGATGCTATAACATGGGAAAGAAGGACTATTGCTTATTCCCATACTGTGCACTGACAAGCCTATAGTTAGTGTCAACATCACCTGCTTTGTACTGCTCTTTATGAGTATATTATAAACAAGGAATCTGTTTACAGGCATCTAAATTATATTAAGGGAATTAACTTAGGAATCAGAATTCAGTGTTTTTTATTATTGAATAACACACCCTTTTCAGATGGTTTTGTTAATTGCTTTAGATGTTTTACCTGAAAAGGAAATTATGAGAACCAGTGTAATTCCCTTTTATTTCTCCTAAATTGGGGAGGACTATGAATCTGATTACATTCAGTTTATAAATTAAACAGGACTTTGCCAGATCTTCCTGGATACCTATACTTCTCACAATACCACATTTTTGACATTTCAATTTCTTTATCTTTCTATCTAATTACAGAGCTCCTTGGTACTAAAGGCATTCAGGGTCAGAATACTCTTCTCCTTTTCTTGCAGAAATAAATACTTGGTGATAAAGCCTCCCTTTTTTTCTTTCCTCTAGAACAACACACATCTCAGAGGCTGAATAACCTCTTCTTAAAATTATAATGTCTATTCACATACTTCTTTCTTTTGGAGGGGAGGTTCCTCCCTGAATAAATATATTTTTTAGGTTTTATTTGTTTAAATAGAATGGCAACTATAACTCCGTTTCTAATATTCTTCTAATACCAACTCTAGAGTGCTTTTCTACAAAGCAGTGTCTAAATATCCCTTGTGGTTTTTCATTTTGAGCCCAGAAGGGAAGCCGAAATATACTAAAGAGGCTTATAAGAGACATATTCATTCAACAAAAGTTTGTTGATTCCTGACTTAACATTTGATTTTCAACCCCATGAGCTGACTTTGATAGGTACTTGGAATAGGGTTGATATTTGATCAGGGCTTTGAGGAATAAGTTAGAATAAGTAGAAATTCACAAGTCAGAAAAGGGAAGGGAATAGCGTGACTATAGCACAGAAGTTTGAAAGATACTGGCCACCAAGGTAAGGCTAGGTGTCTTCTATGGTTAGAGTGCAAGATATTCAATAGGTCTGGAAAAATGGCAAAAGATGGAGCTGGAAAGTTGGGACTAACTGTTTAAGGGCTTGTGTACCATGCTAAGTAGTTTGGAGTTTAGTCTATAGTCAGTAGAGAGCCACTCAAGATAAATAATCAAGAAAGTTTCAAATGATTCACTCCAATAGCAGGAGGATAGATTGGATGGGGGAGTTAAAAGTTTAGTAAAATACTTTAGGCAAGAAATGATGCAGAACTTATGTAAGGTGGTTGCCTTGAGGATGAAGAGGATAGCTGTGAGAGATAATTGAGAGGTAGAATGTGAAAGATCTTCACGGAAAATTTAGCAATTCTCTGAACATTTTTGAATTCTTAAAAATTTCAACCTTGGTTAACAGAGGCTTAGACAGAAGCTGATTGCAACTTACAGGATAGTGGCAGAGAAGCTCCACAGACCCTCTCCCCAGCAAAATAGCCATAAATGGTGAAATTTAATTTTATAAAACCGACCATTTAAAGTCACTGGAAATTGTCCTAAGGGCACACAGCAAGTGGAAAAACATTTATTCAAGGAAATTTAATCTTAACAGTGAGAGAGTATGGCATTTGGGCCACAACTATTCCCTCCCCTGCCCCAAGGTCACCATGACAGAAGCACTACTTGAAGTGGTTGTAGCCAGGAGTACAAGGCTCCCTCTCCCCTCAGCTCCCAGTCTAGGGCTATGATATCTCCCTGAGAGAGGTAGATTGCCAGCATTTCTTACCATCCCCAGCTCTGTGTTGCAGAAGTTCTAGTCTAGCCAAGAATAATTAAGAGGTTTGGAACTCCCTTCCTACCCCCCAGTCCCACTCATGGAGTGGAAGCTTAATCCCAGGCAGAGCAGGCCAAGAATAATAGGCCTGGCCCACCTTTCTAGTAGCATGGATGATGGGGCTGGCCATAAGAACAGAAAGCTCCATAGCTTCTCCCAAGAGAACTGACTTTATCTGGAACAGAGTGTGGGAAAGTTCGAGCCTAAGGGCACTCAAAAACAATTGAAGATTTTGGTTCTAAGAAATTGAGAGGAGGCTGATAACTCAATAATAAGAGCAGCAAGCTAACCCATAGACTAGCTAGAAGTCTTAACAGAGAACCAAGGAAAGACAGAGCTAAAAACAGCCCTCCTAGGGTTAGAACAAATTTCAAAGACTGGCATCAAAGACCACCTGAAATGGGGCCTGAATTTAATTGAATGAGATTGTGGAGCAATTTATGCCTTGGGGCATTGTACAATATAATAGAACAATCAGCTGGCAATTAGTGGAGATTAACATCTGGGAAAGATACCAACAGAGGCAGATATTTAATGGATCACAAAAAGAGACAGTCGCTAAAGCTAAAACCACTGTCTTCCTGGGGTGACAGTGTACATGTCCAAAGCAGCACCCTCTGAAGAACAACTTCAGAGGCTGCATACTATGGGGAAAATAAATTTCACCAAAATAATCCAAGTCACTAAACAAATAAACAGGTAAACAAAAAACAAGTCCCGTAGGGGAGGGTATCAGTATCTATAGATTACTACAACATATTATCTATAATATCCAGTTTTCAGCAAAAATTTATGAGACGTGCAAAGAAACACGAAAGCCTGAGCCAACACAAGAAAAAAAGCAGGTAACAGAAGCTGCCTTTGAGAGGAAGCATATGTTGAACTTAGGAAACAAAGACTTCAAAGCAGTTACTATAAAAGTGTCCAGAAAGCTAAAGGACACCATGCTTAAAGAAGTAAAGGAATATATGATCATTGTATTTCGTCAAATAGAGAATATCACTAAAGAGATAAAAATGAAGCAAATGGAAAGTTGAAAATGAAAGATTCACTAGGGAGACTCATAGATTTGAGCTGGCAGAGGAGAAGATCAGCATACTTGAAGATAGATCAACAGAGATTATGCAGTCTGAAGAATAAGAAAAAATAATAAAGAAAAATGAATAAAACCCCAGAGAAATGTAGGATACCAACTTGTGTAATAAGAGTACCAGAGGAGAGTAAGGACCAGAAAATATTTTTAAAGAAATAATGGCTAAAAACATCCCAAATTTGATGAAAAACATTAATCTACATATCTAAGAAGCTCAAAGATCTCCAGGTAGGATAAACAGAGATTCATACCCAGAAACATCATAGAAAAAATGTTAAAAGCCAAAAACAAACATCTTGAAAGCACTATGAGCAAAATTACTTGTTATGTATAAGGGAATCCAAATAAGATTATCAACTGTCTTCTCATCAGAAAAAAAGTGGAGCCCAGAAGGCAGTGGAATGATATATTCAAAGGGCTGAGAAAAGGACCTGTCAACCAAGAATCTTATATCCAGCAAAACTGTCTCTCAAAAACAAATTGAGATGAAGACATTCCCAGATAAACAAACAGTGAGAGAATTTGTTGCTAATAGACCTACCTTACAAGAAATACTAAAAGAAGTTCTTTATACTAAAATCAGAGGACTGCAGACAGTAATTGGAATCCACACACACAAAGAGATCACTGGTAAAAATAATTATAAAATATGATATAATTGCATATTTCTTCTTTCTTAACTGACCTAAAAATCAATTGTATAAAACAATATACTTGTATTGTTGGACTTATAGCATATAAGAATGTAAATTGATAATATCAGAACTAAGGACGTGGGTGGGAGCAAAGCTATATTGAATTAAGGAAATGATACCAAATGGTAACTCAAATCCACAGGAACAAATGAAGAGAATCAGGAATGTTAAATTAGAAAGACATCCTGTGTTCATGGATCAGAAGACTTACTGTTAAGATAGCAACATTTCCCAAACTGATCTATAGATTCGTTGCAATTTCTGTGAAAATCCCAGCTGTCTTCTTTGCAGAAATTGACAAGCTGTTCCTAAAATGTATATGAAAATCCAAAGGACCCAGAATGGCCCAAACAACTTAGAAAAAGAACAAAGTTGGAGGACTCACACTTTCTGATTTCAAAACTTAACTTGCAAATACTGTGATGCTGGCATAAGGATAAACATATAGAATAACAGAATAGAATTGAGAGTCAAGAAATAAACCATCACATTATGGTTAGTTGATTTTTGACAAGGGTGCCAAGATAATTCAATGGGGAAAGAATGGTCTTGTCAACAAATGATGCTGGGAAAACCTGATATCCGGAAAACCAGATATCCACATGCAAAAGAATGAAATCGGACTTCTTCCTCCAACATAGACAAAAACTAACTCAAAATGAGTCATAGTCTTAAATGTAAGAAGGAAAACTGTAAAAGGATCTTAATCCTCTAAGTCTTCTATAACAGAATACTGCAGAATGGGTGGCTTAAACAGCAGAAATTTATTTTGTCAAAGTTCTGGAGGGTAGAAGTCCAAGATCAAGGTGTCAGCAGGGCTGGTTTCAGATGAACCCTCTCGCCTGTCTTCATATGGCCTTTTCTCTGTGTGTGTGCATTCCTGATGTCTCTTGTAATAAGGATACCATTCCCTATTGTATAAGGACCCCACCCTTATGACCTCATTTAAAATGAATTGCCTCTTTAAAGGCCTTATCTCCAAATACAGTCACATTGGGGGTTAGGGCTTCAACATGTGAATTTGCGGGGAACAAATTCAAGTTTATAACAAACACTTAGAGGAAAATATAGGAGTAAACCTTCCTGACGTTGGGTTAGACAAGGCCCTGTTAGATATGACACCAAAAGCATAAGCAACTAAAGAAAAAATAAATTGGAATTTATATCAACTTAAGATAAACTTTTGTTTTTCAACTTTTGTGCTTCAAAGGGCCCCTGTAAGAAAGTAAAAAAAAAACAGCCCACAATTGATAGAAAATATTTGCAAATCATATATCTGATAAGAAACTTGTATCTAGAGTATATAAAGAACTCTCACAACTCAATAATAAAAAGATAACCTAATTTGAAATGGGCCAAGAATATGAATTGACATTTCTCCAAAGATATTCACGTGGCCATTAAGTACATGAAAAAATGCTAAACATCATAAGTCACTAGGGAAATGCAGATGCAAACCATAATGAGATACCATGTCACACCCTCTGGGATGGCTATAATCAAAAAACCAGAAAATAACAAGTGTTTCTGAGGATATGGAGAAATTGGAAGCTTCATACACTGCTGATGGGAATGTAAAATAGTACAGCCACTTTGTAAAACAGTCTGGCAGTTCTCACAAGGTTAAACAGAGTTACCATATGATCTAACAGTTTCACTCTTAGGTATATACTCAAGAGAAATGAAAACATGTTCACTCAAAAGCTTGTGCACATACATGAATGTTCATAGCAGCATTGTTTATAATAGCCAAAAAAATGGAAGCAACCTAAATGTCCCTCAACTAACTACTCATTGGATAAATAAAATGTGATATATCTGTACAATGGAATATTTTTTAGCAATAAAAAGAAATGAAGTACTGATATGTGCTACAACATGGATGAACCTTGAAAACATGCTAAGTGAAAGAACCCAGACATAATATGTCACTTATTGTATGATTGCATTTATATGAATATCTATTAAGGCAAATCTATAGAGACATAAAGAAGATTAGTAATTGCTCGGCAAGAGGTGGGGTAGGGGAACGATGGGACAAGTGTTGAAGGGAAATGGGGAGTGATGCTACAGATACAGGGTTTCTTTGGGGAGTGATGAAAATGTTCTAAAATTGACTGTGGTGATGGTTGCAGAACTCTGCATACCCTAAAAACCATTGAATTATGTACTTGAAATGGGTGAATTGCATGGTATGTGAATTATATCTCAATATTGTTTTTAAAAATAAGGGAGAGAAAGGCTAAATTTTAGGTGAGTGCAAGTCAGTCTGTGGAGTAGAACACTGAGTCAGCCTCATTTCTCGAGCCCTACATATTTTAGTATGCTTTATACAGCACTGCCATCTTTAGCCTTACCCAAGCCCTACTTCATTTAACCTGTGTGTCTCACCTCCGCATCCTCTGTTCTACAAGCAACACCTTGGCTCCATAGAAGGGACAGGAACCACAGGTCCTACATGTATGGCTTTGCTTCAAGAGACAGGTCCCTCTCCTGTGGTTAACAGGGTTGTTTAAGATCATTCAATAAGTAATTATTGAACATCTACTATTCAATATTGTTTAATACCACTCACATTAGTATGTGAGATACTTTTAGGGGCTATGTGAGATACTTTTGGGGACTTACAAATGTAAATAAAATTCCTTCAAATTCAGGTAAAGATTTATCTATGGTACAAGTAAAAAATAAGTTCATAAGAGTAAGAAAAATAAAATTCTGTGAAGCACCAAAGAGGGGAATCAATGAGAGCATCATAAGAGGAGATAGCATTTGAGCTGGGCCTTGAAAGAACAGTTGGGATTTCAAGATGTGGAGAAAGCCGTGTAAACAGAATATCATGAGCAAAGGGACAAATGGTAGACGTATGGCATTTATATGGTATAGTGACTAGTTAGCTGTGACACAAGCCTAAGAGATGGACAAAACCAGTTTCACACCTACTGCCTTCTCTCAATCTCTGTTCAAGCACCTTGGCACACAAAGGTGACAAGATAAAGCTATGAAGCTGATGTCCAATATTACTACCTCTCTTTTCTTTTTTCCTCTCTATCCAAGAAATTAAGGTAGGTCATTACTGCTACAAGAAAGACCCTTTGCTGCTGATGCTGCCCTGTGCTGTGGTTGCTGTTTTGACAGAGGCACGGATCAGGAGGAGTTTGCAATCTGATGATCTGAATCATATAGTCCTTTTTAATTTTAAAGTTAGAGTTCTGTGATTTAAAATATTTGTCAATAGATCAAAGATTTAAATGCAAAAAAAGAAACGGAAAGTACTAGAAACATTCATGGGATAAAGCTTTTTAATAAAAGCTTCTGAGAAGAAAAATATACTGTAAATAAAATCAAAGTTCAAACAAACTAGGAAAAATACTTGTAACACATATGATGGGCAAAAGTCTAATTTCCTTAATATTTATTAATATATTAATAACAGAAGGACCAGCAATTCAATAGAAATTGGTGAAGGACATGAAAAAACAAACAGTTCATAGGAAAAGAAATAGAGTTGGCTTATAAACATAAGAAAAGACAACCTTACTCAAAATAAAAAAGCTACAAATTAAAGTGCAAGGAAATTCTATTTCTCATCCATTAGAATGGTAAAGATCAGAAACTTTTATTAAAGCCTGTGTTTACAAAATGTGTTGGAAAAAGGCAGGCAGCGCTAGTTGGTATGTAAACTGTGGAACTTCTTTGCAGAATAACTTGGTGATGATCATCAACATTTAATTGTACATGTGGTGAAGTATTTAGAGAGAAGTGTACCCATATTTGAAGCTTACTTTGAAATGTATCAAAAAATAAGGTGGACTGTTGCATGGATATATATGTGATTAAAAAGTACAGTAAAATGTTAGTGGTTGAGTCCAGATGGTGTGTAAAATCTACAGGTGCCATGTAAAATTCTTTTATTTTTTTGTCTGAAAATATTCAAAATAAAATGTTGGGGAAAATGCATAAATCTGTGACTCAGCAGTTAAGAATTTACCTTGATATACTGGTGCATGTACACAAAGATGTAAATACACAGATATTCATTGCAGCATTGATTGTAGTGATAAAAGATTAGATACAACCTAAATGTCTTTCAATAGGGAACAGGCTACATGAATAGCCATTCAGTGGAATGCTATGTAGCCATTAAAAAAATGAGGCAGATATATTTAAAATTGTCTCCAAGTTATATATGAAAAAGGCAAGGTGCAGCATAGTATACTACTCTTTGCATAATTTTTGTATATGCATAATGTATCTCTGAAAGGATACGGAGGAAACTGGTAAGACTGGTTTCTCCCAGAGAGGAGATTTGGCAGGGTGGGAGTGATGTGATTCTGGGTGGGGGAAAAACTTTCGCTGTGTAATTGTTGGTATTTCCCTTGATGGCAGGGGAGGGGAAAGGAGTTAGTTTTTAAACAAAAATGGATCATATTGTACATATTTGGAAGCAGTATAGCATCTTGGTTGGGAACTCAGTCTCTGAAGTGAAACAGAAGTTGATAGTCAATTGAGTCCTGGTTCCACTATTTATTAGTTACATGACTTGAGGCAAATATTTAACTTCTCTAAGCCTGAGGCAGAAAATAGAGATACCCACCTCTTAGGGTTGTTTTGAAAATTGAATGTATGATTCATGCAAAACATTTTCTTTATAAGCCCTATCTTTATATAGCTTATATTTAGAATAATTATCATTTTTACTCCCCAAAATATGGTTTTGAGTTCTTAAAATCATAATCTTTATCTACTTCTTAGTATTTAGACTCCCTCCAAGTCTTCTTTGAAATATTTGTCATTCTTTTTCCAGATGCCTAGGTTTGTATATTTAAACACAGCACAAATTAGTTACCTGTAGAATTAGGAGTCTGATACTTTCCATTAAAGCCTACAAATAACAATTAAAATTCTTTCATGTTAAAATATGGTGGTATCTTACTTAGTTGAAGAGTAGCCTAGGACTGATTTGTGGTGTTATTTTTATGCTTTAGGAATCAAAGTGTCTCCCATTATTCCTAAGCGGGAGTGGGATTATTTGGTATAGGGGGGTCAGTTAGTCACTGTGGCTGCCTGTAAAGCCTGTAGTGATAATTGACTAGCTCTATATCTTTATTCTCTTTTTCCTCAGGACTTCATATCATCCACAGCCTAGATGAAGTTAATTTCATACAGAACCTTGTGTTTTACATCGAAGCTGCATATAAAACCGCTGTAAGTACTCATTTTGGAATGAATTTTAAACATGTGATGTTCTTAAAATACTGAACAACCTAATCCTTCTCTTAATGCTGCCCCTCATAGTGAACCAATCTATAACGCTTCTGGCAGAAATTGCCTTCAGCCTCTTTACTAAGCTCTGTCGTCCTCTGTTTGCCTTTCCCCAAGGGATTTACAGAGGCAGGAGGGTCAAGGTGCAATGCTTTCATTCCTTTCAAACTCTGTAATACTTCATGGTATGTATTGGGCAATCTGGGGCTAAACTGTGGTCTTATTTTAATGTTTGTGGTTAATGGGAGCAAGATGGCTAAGGAGTATTATGGGTCAGTTAGCTACTTAGAAGTAAAATTTAGTCATGTATTTAATATCATCTGTAGACATTGATTCAGTGCTTACTATACAAAAATAGTTACTCTTTCTTATGACTACATATGAGGTAGGTTTTTATTGTCATAATATATTTAACATCTCTCTCAGGGTTTGCTGTTCTTCATTGCATGATGTTCATTGTATTGAAAATGGCTGTGTCATAAGTAGTCCAGTTTTTTTTTAGCTGTTTAGTTGTTTTAGTTTGGTTAGTTGTTTTTTAGTTGTTACAGGTGTGAGGATAAATCTGCAACCTGTCACTCCATATTTACCAGAAGGAAAATTCTAACATAGACATATCTGATGCAGACAGACATTATTTGTTGATGGATTGCTTTGTTTTCTGATACCATAGGCCTGCTGTGATCCAGGGTAAAAGCCAGTGTTCTCTGACCTCTCTGCTGCAGCCAAGGGTTGCAGCAGTAGAATTAATGATATTTGTGCCTTCTCATACTCTAATCTTTGCTGCACAGACTAGGGTAGAGCTGGGTTTAGGGGCAGATGAGACTCACCATGGGATAAATATGGCTTACCTTTCTGAAGCTCCATCTTTTGACTCAAAGATTTGATATTAAAAGTAATTTAAGGTAGATACCAAAATAAATATAGGTGTGTGTGCATGTGTGTGCATGCACATGCATGTGTGCACATGGGTATTTCCAAGTTCTGTTCAATGAGAGGGCCTAGAAGCCTGACACCACAGTGACAATAAGGACCAGCATCCAAGTCTTGAATGTAACTATCATTCTCTAATAAAAGAAACCAGGATTCCTTGTAGAAGTGGTTGATTCCAGGGCTGGGGCAGGGAAAATACGAGATGAGACTGTGTTTGGGTATCTTATAGTGACAAAAAGTGAGGAAGTGTTCAGAAAAATGGAGCATGTCAAAAGGGCACAGGAGCCAACCTAGAAGAACTCCCAGTGGCCAGAGCTGGAACAATTTGAGCAAAATAAATAATGATAACATTTTATTACAACCCAGAGAATAACCTAAATATCTATAAGTTCATACTGATGTAAGTAAATAGCTGAGTAAATAAATGAGGGAGAAAGGATAACTCTTCCTTAGAGAAGAATTGCAGTTAATGAGTGTAGAGGTAATGAAGGAACTAGAAAATCACCATTGAAATCACCACTGTAATAATTGTTGCAGGCACAATTCACTGATGGATGCTAAATTAGTGGGTGGATGTTTGAGGAGAAACAAGATATTTGCACAATCGTAAAGTATCTCTCTGAAGATAATTATTAATTACAGGCACACCTCATTTCACTGTGCTTCCTTCGCTCTATTGCACTTCACAGTTAATTGTGTTTTTTTACAAATTGAAGGTTTGTGACAACCCTATGTCAAGCAAGTCTATTGGTGCGATTTTTCCAACAGCATTTGCTCATTTCATGTCTCTGTGTCACATTCTGGTAATTCTTGCAGTGTGTCAAACCCTCTGCCAGCAAAGAGATTATGACTTGCTGAAGTCTCAGATAATGGTTAGCATTTTTTAGCAACAAGGTATTTTTAAATTAAGGTATGTGCATTGTTTTTTAGACATGATACTATTGCACACTTAATAGACTATAGTATAGTGTAAACATAACTTATATGCACTGGGAAAGCAAAAAAATCATGTGACTTGCTTTATTGCAGTATTCACTTTATTGCTGTGGTCTGGAACTGAACCCACAATATCTCTGAGTTATGCTTGTAAGTAGTATAGTAATACAATAGTATAATAGAAAAATAGTAACAGTAGAACAGAGAAACTCTGCAGACACCACCTTAACCAAGTCATTAAGGTTAACATCACCAGTAATGACATCAACATCGTATACCTCTGATACGATGTGCTAAGAAGGAGCATAATGTTTGTAGTATTCTTGCCAAAAATGCATAACCTCAATCTAATCAAGAGAAGACATCAAGCAAACCCAAACTGAGGGAAATCTATAAAACATATGACCACTAATCTTCAGGAAGTGTCAAGGTCATGAAAGATAAGGCTTGAGAAACTAACTGATTGGAAGAGACTTAAGGAGGCATGCAAATGCAGCATGGTATTCTGGATTGGATCCTGGAATACATAGAAAGGCTATTAGTGGTCGGACTTCCATGGCAGTCCAGTGGTTAAGACCTCACCTTCCAATGCAGGGGGTGCGGGTTCGATCCCTGGTTGGGGCGCTAAGATCCCACGTGCCTTGCGGCCAAAAAACCAAAACATAAAACAGAAGCAATATTGTAGCAAATTCAATAAAGACTTTAAAAATGGTCCACATCAAAAAAAATCTTTAAAAAAAAGGCTCTTAGTGGGGGAAAAAACGGTGAAATCCTAGTAAAGTCCATAATTTGCTTACTAGTATTTTACTAATGTAAATTTCTTCACTTTGACAATTGTACTGTGGTTATGTCAGGTATTAACATTAGGGGAAGCTGAGTGAAAGGTGTATGGGAACTCACTGCTATTTTTGCAACTTCTCTGTAAATCTAAAGTTATTTGGAAATGAAAAGTTTTTAAAAAGTAATTTTAAATGTTATCTTTGTATTATCGAGGGGCCGTATAGAACTATGGTTAAGAATGTAGGCTTTGGAGCACTTAGACTCTAATCCTAGCTCTGTTATTCATTAGCTATGTGACCTTGGGTGAGTCACTTGACCTCTCTTTGCACCTCAGTTTCATCATCTATAAAATGTAAAGATTAAGGAAGAAACTGTAATAGTGTAAAGTGCATAGGGAAGTGCATGGTACATTGTCAGTGCCAATAGAGAGTAAAATTAGACTGGATGTTTATGATAAAATATTTGGATGATGTTTAGGCTCTGTCTCCTAGACCCCCTAGGTGTCTGCTTTGATGAAAAATTTTGAGAAGCACCTCTTTAGATGAACTAAGGTACAGTTCTTAGTCCTGATCAACTGTCAAGATATCTTCTAACTTCTTGGAGGCCCCAATAGAATTTAAAACTACTGGGAAAATAGCTACAGGGGGAACCCAACTCATTGGCCTCTCCTTAATAAGCATTGTGGGCAAGCGTATGCATGGCGAGTTAGCTAATACTTGTGCCTTTTATTCAAGGTTTGTATATCTAGTAAGTGTTTAGTAGTGATGATTTGATAATGGTGTGTTGGTTATTTTATGCCAGGACTTCGGGATATGGGAACGTGGAGATAAGACCAACCAAGGAATCTCAGAATTGAATGCCAGTTCAGTTGGAATGGCAAAGGTAATTTTCCTTGCTTTGTTTTTACCAAGTGTGGGATAAGGAAGTCTGGTACACCTTTGCCATAGATAAAGCCTTAACATGAATGTGGACCATCATCAAATTAATTGGTCTTTTAAACCATAGGCAGTATTCAGAGTCTCCAATATAATTATGGACATATAGGTGAAGACTTCTTTCATAAGTTCCAGATTTTTATGTACAACTGCTTTTGTAGCATATCTCTATTTACATATCATATAAGACCTTTGAAAACATATCTTAAACTAAACTCATCATCTCTATCATTACAAAAGCAAACAAAGGGAGGCTTTTTTTCCTTCCATACACCAGTTGACAAAGCTTGATATCAGGGAACCATCTCTCAATCCTCCACCCCCCTCACTCTCCTGCATCCCCTATATTGTTACCTTCATCATCATTATTGTGTTCCACTTGGCTTCATCTCTTCCTTCCCACTGCTGCTGCCTTAATTTCAGCTTTCATCTATGGAAACAGCAAGAAGGCATAAAATAGGATAGTAGGAATAGGATCAAACATATCCATTATAATGATAAATACACATGGCTTGATTTGTTTCCCCTACCTAAAGGCAAAGGCACAGATTGATTTAAAAAACGAAGAAAGGAAATCCAGTCTATATACCTATACCACCTCTAAGAGCTCTAAGATGACAAATTGCTACAGAAAGATTAAAAACAGAAGGATGGACAAAGTGGCCAAAATAAGCAAAAAAGAGTACGGGTGACTACGTAAATTCAAAGCAAAAAGTATTACATGGAACAAAAGAGGACAAAGAGGGTCCAGATAGAAGGCACAGCCTACAATGAGAAAGTCTGGCCTGGAATGTAGTTTCAATTAATACAGAGCAAAATGTATTAGAAATACAAGGCAAAATAGAAACAGTTATAAAGGGACAATTTAACAAAAGCCACTGCTAGGCTATGACAGATAAAATAAGCCAAAAATAAGTTCATAGAAAATTTAAACTATATAATTAATGTGGTTGAATTAATTAATATAGAACTTTGTCCCTACAAAATATATATTCCCTAGGTAACCATTTTCTTTTTTATGTATTTTAATTACCAAAGTGATATAGATATTGAGCTTATTTTTAAAAACTAAACCCTACTCTATTTACCTCTATGTAACCTGATTTTTTAAATTCAACAATCTCACATTTCACTGAACAACATAACCAAACATCCTCTTTCATACAGGTAATCTAATTCATTCTTTTCAATATTTAATAATTACTTTGTTGATAATAATGCTTTAGTGCGGATCCTTGTACATATATCCTGGTGAACTTGCACAAATAATTTTGTAGGATAGATTCCTAAAAGTGAAACCATTGGGTTAAGGGATATACACTTTATTTATTTTTTAATGTATTTATTTATTTTGGGCTGCATTAGGTCTTTGTTGCTGTGCGTGGCCTTTCTCTAGTTGCGGCAAGCGGGGGCTACTCTTCGTTGTGGTGCGCGGGCTTCTCCTTGTGGCGGCTTCTCTTGCTGCGGAGCACGGGATCCAGGCACGCAGGCTTCAGTAGTTGTGACGTGTGGGCTCAGTAGTTGTGGCACACGGGCTCTAGAGCGCAGGCTCAGTAGTTGTGGAGCACGGGCTCAGTTGCTCCGCGGCATGTGGGATCCTCCCGGACCAGGGATCGAACCCGAGCCCCCTGCATTGGCAGGCAGACTCCTATCCACTGCGCCACCAGCGAAGTCCCTGCTTTCTCTTTCTATTTACACATACACATTATTGTTTTTGAACCAGTTGAGAGTAAATTGCAGACATGATGCCTCATGTCTCCTAAATAGTTCAGAGTGAATTTCCTCAAAGACTGTCCCATAACCATGAGACAATCATCAAAATCAGGAAATGAACACTGGCATTATACTACAACTTAATCCAAAGACCCCATTCAAATTTCTTTAATTGTCCCAATAATATCATTTATAGCAAAACACAAAAACAAAAACAAACAAGAAAACCCTTATGATCCAGGATCCAATCCAGGATAACATGTTATGTTTAGTTGTAATGTCTCTTTGGGCTTCTTTAACCTGATAATACTTTAGACTTTACTCACCTTTTATGACCTTGGCATTTTTAAAGATTGTTTTATAGAACGTCCTTCAATTTGATTTTGTTTGATATTTCCTCATGATTTGTTTCAAGCTATGCATTTTTGGCAAGAATACCACAGAGGTAAGATGTGTCCTCAGTACATAATCAGGAAGTACAAGATGTGGATTTGTCCCATTACTCTTCATGTTAAGTTTGATGGCTTCATTAAGGTGGTATCTGCCATATTTCTCTGCTGTAAATTTGCTTTTTTTCCGCCTCGTAGTTGATAAGTATTTTGTGCCTGGATGATATCTGCTTAACCCATTAGGTCTCAGTTTAGACATTTCTCCAGGGAAGCTTTCCAGAACTACCTGCTATCCCAAAGACTAAGTCAGTTCTGCCTCACAATTGAGGAACTACAAATAACTAATAAATACATGAAAGAATATTCAACCTTATTAGCAAATTAATGCAACAGAATCACCATTTTTCTATCAAATTAGGGAAAATTTCTAAAATAATACCTGGTTTGCATTAAAGAAGGTTGTATCATACACTGCTGGTGATAGTTATATTGGTACAACTTGCATGAAAGGGAATTTAGCATTATGTCCTAAAAATTGTTTATATCCTGTACTTCAGGGAATTAATGCTTAGAAAATAACTCATTCTACTCTGTTTTTATGAGTTTGACTTTTTTAGGTTCCACATATAAGTTATATAATACAATATTTGTCTTCCTCTACCTGCTTATCTCACTTAGTATAATGCCCCCAAGGTACATCCATATTTTCACAAATGGTAGGTTTTCCTTCTTTCTTTTTTTTCTTTATTCTTTTGGAATTTTATTTATTTTTTATACCACAGGTGCTTATTAGTTATCCATTTTATACATGTTAGTGAATATATGTCAATCCCAATCTCCCAATTCATCACACCACCACACCATCCCCCACCACTTTCCCCCCTTGGTGTCCATACTTTTCTTCTCTACATCTGTGTCTCTGTTTCTGCCCCGCAAACTGGTTCATCTGTACCATTTTTCTAGATTCCACATATATGTGTTAATAAAAAAAAATTGTTTTTCTCTTTCTGACTTACATCACTCTGAATGACAGGCTCTAGATCCATCCACGTCTCTACAAATGACCCAATTTCATTCCTTTTTATGGCTGAGTAATATTCCATTGTATATATGTACCACAACTTCTTTATCCATTCAATCTGTCGATGGGCATTTAGGTTGCTTCCATGACCTGACTATTGTAAATAGTGCCACAGTGAACATTGGGGAGCATGTGTCTTTTTGAATTATGGTTTCTCTGGGTATATGCCCAGTAGTGGGATTGCTGGATCATATGGTAATTCTATTTTTAGTTTTTTAAGGAAACTCCATACTGTTCTCCATAGTGGCTGTATCAATTTATATTCCCACCAGCAGTGCAAGAGGGTTCCCGTTTCACCACACCCTATCCAGCATTTGTTGTTTGCAGATTTTCTGATGATGCCCATTCTAACTGGTGTGAGGTGATAACTCATTGTAGTGTTGATTTGCATTCCTCTAATTAGTGATGTTGAGCAGCTTTTCATGTGCTTCTTGGCCATCTGTATATCTTCTTTGGAGAAATGTCTATTTAGGTCTTCTGCCCATTTTAGGATTGGGTTGTTTGTCTTTTTAGTATTGAGCTGCATGAGCTGTTTATATATTTTGGAGATTAATCTTTTGTCCATTGATTAATTTGCAAATATTTTCTCCCATTCTGAGGGTTGTCTTTCTGTCTTGTTTATGGTTTCCTTTGCTGTGCAAAAGCTTTGAAGTTTCATTAGGTGCCATTTGTTTGTTTTTATTTCCATTACTCTAGGAGGTAGATCAAAAAAGATCTTGCTGTGATTTATGTCAAAGAGTGTTCTTCCTACGTTTTCCTCTAAGAGTTTTATAGTGTCCGCTCTTACATTTAAGTCTCTACATTTCCTTTTTTTTTCACACACACACACACTGTATTTTATTTTTACAAGAGATAAATAAACTGACACCAAGCATTGTAAATGGATGACCACAACAAAACCAACAATGATTGCAATTACCAAACATGAAGCACACTCAAACTATGTCATAATATTGACATTCAGTCCAGTAATCCTCCACTGTAACAGCACCTTTACTTTGCAGTGAAAATTGATTTGTATATTTTTTGCCTGTGAGTCCTTGTGGGATATTTTTTTATTCAAACAGGAAGTCACAAAAATTATAATCATCCTCATCAGTTCACTCAGTCCCATGTAATTAATTTTGGGGGGGGGTTTAGTGATTGCCACATTTTATTTTATTTTTTTTAATTAATTTTATTTTTTTACATCGTTATTGGAGTATAATTGCTTTACAATGGTGTGTTAGTTTCTGCTTTATAACAAAGTGAATCAGTTATACACATACATATGTCCCCATATCTCTACCCTCTTGCGTCTCCCTCCCTCCCACCCTCCCTGTCCCACCCCTCCAGGCAGTCACAAAGCACCGAGCTGATCTCCCTGTGCTATGCGGCTGCTTCCCACTAGCTATCTACCTTATGTTTGGTAGTGTATATACGTGCGTGCGACTCTCTCACTTTGTCACAGCTTACCCTTCCCCCTCCCCATATCCTCAAGTCCATTCTCTAGTAGGTCTGTGTCTTTATTCCTGTCTTACCCCTAGGTTCTTCATGACATTTTTTTTCTTAAATTCCATATATATCTGTTAGCATACGGTATTTGTCTTTCTCTTTCTGACTTACTTCACTCTGTATGACAGACTCTAGGTCTATCCACCTCATTACAAATAGCTCAATTTCGTTTCTTTTTATGGCTGAGTAATATTCCATTGTATATATGGGCCACTTCTTCTTTATCCATTCATCCGATGATGGGCACTTAGGTTGTTTCCATCTCCAGGCTATTGTAAATAGAGCTGCAATGAACATTTTGGTACATGACTCTTTTTGAATTATGGTTTTCTCAGGGTATATGCCCAGTAGTAGGATTGCTGGGTCATATGGTAGTTCTGTTTGTAGTTTTTTAAGGAACCTCCATTCTGTTCTCCATAGTGGCTGTACCAATTCACATTCCCACCAGCAGTGCAAGAGTGTTCCCTTTTCTCCACATCCTCTCCAGCGTTTATTGTTTGTAGATTTTTTGATGATGGCCATTCTGACTGGTGTGAGATGATATCTCATTGTAGTTTTGATTTGCATTTCTCTAATGATTAATGATGTTGAGCATTCTTTCATGTGTTTGTTGGCAGTCTGTATATCTTCTTTGGAGAAATGTCTATTTAGGTCTTCTGCCCATTTTTGGATTGGGTTGTTTGTTTTTTTGTTATTGAGCTGCATGAGCTGCTTATAAATTTTGGAAATTAATCCTTTGTCAGTTGCTTCATTTGCAGCTATTTTCTCCCATTCTGAGGGTTGTCTATTGGTCTTGTTTATGGTTTCCTTTGCTGTGCAAAAGCTTTGAAGTTTCATTAGGTCCCATTTGTTTATTTTTGCTTTTATTTCCATTTCTCTAGGAGTTGGGTCAAAAAGAATCTTGCTGTGATTTGTGTCATAGAGTGTTCTGCCTATGTTTTCCTCTAAGAGTTTGATAGTTTCTAGCCTTACATTTAGGTCTTTAATCCATTTTGAGCTTATTTTTGTGTATGGTGTTAGGGAGTGGTCTAATCTCATACTTTTCCATATACCTGTCCAATTTTCCCAGCGCCACTTATTGAAGAGGCTGTCCTTTCTCCACTGTACATTCCTGCCTCCTTTATCAAAAATAAGGTGACCATATGTGCGTGGGTTTATCTCTGGGCTTTCTATCATGTTCCATTGATCTATCTTTCTGTTTTTGTGCCAGTGCCATACTGTCTTGATTGCTGTAGCTTTGTAGTATAGTCTGAAGTCAGGGAGCCTGATTCCTCCAGCTCCATTTTTCTTTCTCAAGATTGCATTGGCTTTTTGGGCTCTTTTTTGTTTCCATACAAATTGTGAAATTTTTTGCTCTAGTTTTGTGAATAATGCCAGTGGTAGTTTGATAGGGATTGCATTGAATCTGTAGATTGCTTTGGGTAGTAGAGTCATTTTCACAATGTTGATTCTTCCCATCCAAGAACATGGTATATCTCTCAATATTTGTATCATCTGTAATTTCTTTCATCAGTGTCTGATAATTTTCTGCATACAGGTCTTTTGTTTCCTTAGGTAGGTTTATTCCTAGATATTTTGTTCTTTTTGTTGCAATGGTAAATGGGAGTGTTTTCATGATTTCACTTTCAGATTTTTCATCGTTAGTGTATAGGATTGCCAGAGATTTCTATGCATTAACTTTGTTTCCTGCTACTTTACCAAATTCATTGATTAGCTCTTGTAGTTTTCTGGTAGCATCATTAGGATTCTCTATGTATAGTATCACGTCATCTGCAAACAGTGACAGCTTTGCTTCTTCTTTTCTGATTTAGATTCCTTTCATTTCCTTTTCTTCTCTGATTGCTGTGGCTAAAATTTCCAAAACTATGTTGAATAAGAGTGGTGAATGTAGGCAACCTCATCTTGTTCCTGATCTTAGTGGAAATGCTTTCAGTTTTTCCCCATTGAGGACGATGTTGGCTGTTGGTTTGTCATATATGGCGTTTATTATGTTGAGGAAAGTTCCCTGTATGCCAACTGTCTGCAGGGTTTTTATCATAAATGGGTGTTGAATTTTGTCGAAAGCTTTCTCTACATCTAGTGAGATGATCATACGGTTTTTCTCCCTCAATTTGTTAATATGTTTTTTCACATTGATTGATTTGTGTATATTGAAGAATCCTTGCATTCCTGGAATAAAACCCACTTGATCATGGTGTATGATCCTTTTAATGTGCTGTTGGATTCTGTTTGCTAGTATTTTGTAGAGGATTTTTGCATCTGTGTTCATCAGTGATATTGCCCTGTAGTTTTCTTTCTTTGTGACAACCTTGTCTGGTTTTGGTATCAAGGTGATGGTGGCCTTGTAGAATGAGTTTGGGAATGTTTCTCCTTCTGCTATATTTTGGAAGAGTTTGCGAAGGGTAGGTGTTAGGTCTTCTCTAAATGTTTGATAGAATTCGCCTGTGAAGCCATCTGGTCCAGGGCTTTTGTTTGTTGGAAGATTTTTAATCATAGTTTCAATTTCAGTGCTTGTGATTGGTCTGTTCATATTTTCTGTTTCCTCCTGATTCAGTCTTAGCAGGTTGTGCACTTCTAAGAATTTGTCCATTTCTTCCAGGTTGTCCATTTTATTGGCATGGAGCTGCTTGTAGTAATCTCTCATTTTCCTTTGTATTTCTGCAGTGTCAGTTGTTACTTCTCCTTTTTCATTTCTAATTCTATTGATTTGTGTCTTCTCCCTTTTTTTCTTGATGAGTCTGGCTAATGGTTTATCAATTTTATTTATCTTCTCAAAGAACCAGCTTTTAGTTTTATTGATCTTTGCTATCATTTCCTTCATTTCTTTTTCATTTATTTGTGATCTGATTTTTATGATTTCTTTCCTTCTGCTAACTTTGGGTTTTTTTTTGTTCTTCTTTCTCTAATTGCTTTAGGTGCAAGCTTAGGTTGTTTATTCGATATGTTTCCTGTTTCTTAAAATAGGATTGTATTGCTATAAACTTCCCACTTAGAACTGCTTTTGCTGCATCCCATAGGTTTTGGGTCGTCGTGTCTCCATTATCATTTGTTTTTAGGTATTTTTTTATTTCCTCTTTGATTTCTTCAGTGATCACTTCGTTGTTAAGTAGTGTATTGTTTAGCCTCCATGTGTTTGTATCCTTTACAGATCTTTTCCTGTAATTGATATCTAGTCTCATAGCATTGTGGTCGGAAAAGATACTTGATACAATTTCAATTTTCTGAAATGTACCAAGGCTTGATTTGTGACCCAAGATATGATCTATCCTGGAGAATGTTCCATGAGCACTTGAGAAAAATGTGTATTCTGTTGTTTTTGGATGGAATGTCCTATAAATATCAATTAAGTCCATCTTGTTGAATGTATCATTTGAAGCTTGTGTTTCCTTATTTATTTTCATTTTGGATGATCTGTCCATTGGTGAAAATGGGGTGTTAACGTCCCCTACTATGAATGTGTTACTGTCGATTTCCCCTTTTATGGCTG
>NW_021703779.1:60897318-60985596 GCF_005190385.1 Monodon monoceros | reverse complement strand
TATATGCCCAGTAGTGGGATTGCTGGATCATATGGTAATTCTATTTTTAGTTTTTTAAGGAAACTCCATACTGTTCTCCATAGTGGCTGTATCAATTTACATTCCTACCAACAGTGCAAGAGGGTTCCCTTTTCTCCACACCCTCTCCAGCATTTGTGGTTTGTAGATTTTCTGATGATGCCCATTCTAACTGGTGTGAGGTGATACCTCATTGTAGTTTTGATTTGCATTCCTCTAATAATTAGTGATGTTAAGCAGCTTTTCATGTGCTTCTTGGCCATCTGTATATCTCTTTGGAGAAATGTCTTTTTAGGTCTTCTGCCCATTTTTGGATTCAGTTGTTTGTTTGTGTAATATTGAGCTGCATGAGCTGTTTATATATTTGAAGATTAATCCTTTGTCTGTTGTTTCATTTGCAAATGTTTTCTCCCATTCTGAGGGTTGTCTTTTCGTCTTGTTTATGGTTTTCTTTGCTGCGCAAAAGCTTTGAAGTTTCATTAGGTCCCATTTGTTTATTTTTGTTTTTATTTCCATTACTCTAGGAGGTGGGTCAAAAAAGATCTTGCTGTGATTTAGGTCAAAGAGTGTTCTTCCTATGTTTTCCTCTAAGAGTTTTATAGTGTCTAGTCTTACATTTAGGTATCTAATCCATTTGAGTTTATTTTTGTGTATGGTGTTAGGGAGTGTTCTAATTTCATTCTTTTACATGTAGCTGTCCAGTTTTACCAGCACCACTTATTGAAGAGACTGTCTTTTCTCCATTGTGTATTCTTGCCTCCTTTGCCATAGATTAGTTGACCATAGGTGGGTGTGTTTATCTCTGGGCTTTTTATCTTGTTCCATTGATCTGTGTTTCTGTTTTTGGGCAGTGCCATATTGTCTTGATTACTGTAGCTTTCTAGTATAGTCTGAAGTCAGGGAGTCTGATTCCTCCAGCTCCGTTTTTTTCCCTCAAGACTGCTTTGGCTATTCTGGGTCTTTTGGGTCTCCATACAAATTTTAAGATTTTTTGTTCTAGTTCTGTAAAAAATGCCATTGGTAATTTGATAGGGATTGCATTGAATCTGTAGATTGCTTTGGTAATACAGTCATTTTCACAATATTGATTCCTCCAATCAAAAAACATGGTGTATCTCTCCATCTATTTGTATCATCTTTAATTTCTTTCATCAGTGTCTTATAGTTTTCTGCATAGAGATCTTTTGTCTCCCTAGGTTGGTTTCTTCCTAGGTATTTTATTCTTTTTGTTGCAGTGGTAAATGGGAGTGTTTCCTTAATTTCTCTTTCAGATTTTTCATCATTAGCGTATAGGAATGCCAGAGATTTCTGTGCATTAATTTTGTATCCTGCAACTTTACCAAATTCATTGATTACATCTAAAAGTTTTCTGGTGGCATCTTTAGGTTTCTCTATGTATAGTACCATGTCATCTGCAAACAGTGACAGTTTTACTTCTTCTTTTCCAATTTGTATTCCTTTTATTTCTTTTTCTTCTCTGACTGCCGTGGCTAGGACTTCCAAAACTATGTTGAATAAGAGTGGTGAGAGTGGTCATCCTTGTCTTGTTCCTGATCTTAGAGGAAATGCTTTCACTTTTTCACCATTGAGAATGATGTTTGCTGTGGGTTTGTCGTTTATGGCTTTTATTATGTTGAGGTAGGTTCCCTCTATGCCCACTTTCTGGAGAGTTTTTATCATAAACGGGTGTTGAATTTTGTCAAAAGCTTTTTCTGCATCAGTTTAGATGATCATATGATTTTTATTCTTCAAGTTGTTAATATGGTGTTTTCGTATATGGAAGAATCCTTGCATCCCTGGGATAAACCCCACTTGATCATGGTGTACGATCCTTTTATTGTGTTGTTGGATTCTGTTTGCTAGTATTTTGTTGAGGATTTTTGCATCTATATTCATCAGTGATATTGATTTGTAATTTTCTGTTTTTGTAGTATCTTTGGTTTTGGTATCAGGGTGATGGTGGCCTCATAGAATGAGTTTGGGAGTGTTCCTTCCTCTGCAATTTTTTGTAAGAGTTTCAGAAACATGGGTGTTAGCTCTTCTCTAAATATTTGATAGAATTCACCTGTGAAGCCTTCTCATCCTGGACTTTTGTTTTGTTGGAGGATTTTTAATCACAATTTCATTACTTGTGACTGGTCTGTTCATATTTTCTCTTTCTTCCTTGTTCAGTCTTTGAAGGTTATACCTTTCTAAGAATTTGTCCTTTTCTTCCAGGTTGTCCATTTTATTGGCATAGAGTTGCTTGTAATAGTCTCTTAGGATGCTTTGTATTTCTGCGGTGTCTGTTGTAACTTCTTTTTCATTTCTACTTTTATGGATTTGAGTCCTCTCCCTCTTTTTCTTGATGAGTCTGGCTAATGGTTTATCAATTTCGTTTATCGTCTCAAAGAACCAGCTTTTAGTTTTATTGATCCTTGCTATTGTTTTCATTGTTTCTGTTTCATTTATTTCTGCTCTGATCTTAATGATTTCTTTCCTTCTCCTAACTTGGGGCTTTGTTTGTTCTTCTTTCTCTAGTTCCTTTAGGTGTAAGGTTAGATTTTTTATTTGAGTTGTTTCTTGTTTCTTGTGATAGGCTTGTATAGCTATCAACTTCCCTCTTAGAACTGCTTTTGGTACACCCCGTAGGCTTTGGATCGTCATGTTTTCATTGTAATTTGTCTCTAGTTATTTTTTTATTTCCTCTTCGAGTTTTTCAGTGATCTCTTGGTTATTTAGTAATGTATTGTTTAGCCTCCCTGTGTTTGTGTTTTTTACGTTTTTTCCCCGTAGTTGATTTCTAATCTCATAGTGTTGTGTTCAGAAAAGATGCTTGATATGGTTTCAATTTTCTTAAATTTACTGAGGCTTGATTTGTGACCCAAAATGTGATCTATCCTGGAGAATGTTCCATGTGCACTTGAGAAGAAAGTGTAATCTGCAGTTTTTGGATGGATTGTCCTATAAATATCAATTAAGTCCCTCTGGTCTATTGTGTCATTTAAAGCTTGTGTTTCCTTATTAATTTTCTGTTTGGATGATCTGTCCATTGGTGTAAGTGAGGTGTTAAAGTCCCCCACTATTATTGTGTTAGTATTGATTTCCTCTTTTATAGCTGTTAGCAGTTGCCGTATGTTTTGAAGTGCTCCTATGTTGGGTGCATATATATTCACAATTGTTATATCTTCTTCTTGGATTGATCCCTTGAACATTATGTAGTGTCCTTCCTTGTCTCTTGTAACATTCATTATTTTAAAGTCTATTTTATCTGATATGAGTATTGCTACTCCATCTTCCTTTTGGTTTTTTTTTGTATGGAATATCTTTTTCCATCCCCTCACTTTCAATCTGTATGTGTCTGTAGGTCTGAAGTGGGTCTCTTGTAGACAACATATATATGGGTCTTGTCTTTGTATCCATTCAGCGAGCCTGTGTCTTTTGGTTGGAGCATTTAATCCATTCACATTTAAGGTAATTATCGATATGTATGTTCCTATTACCATTTTCTTAATTGTTATGGGTTTGTTTCTATGGGTCCTTTTCTTCTCTTGTGTTTCCCACTTGGAGAAGTTCCTTTAGAATTTGTTGTGTAGCTGGTTTGGTGGTGCTGAATTCTCTTAGCTTTTGCTTGTTTGTAAAGCTTTTGATTTCTCCTTCAAAACTGAATGTGATCCTTGCCAGGTAGAGTAATCTTGGTTGTAGGTTCTTCCCTTTCATCACTTTAAATATATCATGCCACTCCTTTCTGGCTTGTAATGTTTCTGCTGAGAAATCAGCTGTTAACCTTATGGGAGTTCCCTTGTATTTTTTTTGTAGTTTTTCCCTTGTTGTTTTCAGTAGTTTTTCTTTTTAATTTTTGTCACTTTGTTTACTGTTGTCACGGTGTGTTTCTCTTTGGGTTTATCCTGCCTGGGACTCTCTGTGCTTCCTGGACTTGTGTGGCTATTTCCCTTCCCATGTTAGGGAAGTTTTCAACTATATTCTCTTCAAATATTTTCTTGGGTCCTTTCTCTCTTTCTTCTCCTTCTGGGACCCCTATAATGTGAATATTGTTGTGTTTAATGTTGTCCCCAAGGTCTCTTAGGCTGTCTTCGTTTCTTTGCATTCTTTTTTCTTTATTCTGCTCTGCAGCAGTGAATTCCACCATTCTGTCTTCCAGGTCACTTATCTGTTTTTCTGCCTCAGGTACTCTGCTATTGATTCCTTTTAGTGTATTTTTCATTTCAGTTACTGTATTGTTTGTCTCTGTTTGTTTGTTCTTTAATTCTTCAAGGTGTTTGTTCTTTATTTCTACCAGGTGTTTGTTAAACATTTCTTGCATCTTCTCGATCTTTGCCTCCATTCTTTTTCCAGGGTCTTGGATCATCTTCACTATCATTATTCTGAATTCTTTTTCTGGAAGGTTGCCTATCTCCACTTCATTTAGTTGTTTTTCTGGGGTGTTATCTTGTTCCTTCATCTGGTACAAAATCCTCTGCCTTTTCATTTTGTCTGTCTTTCTGTGAACGTGGTTTTTGTTCCACAGGCTGCAGGATTATAGTTCTTCTTGCTTCTGCTGTCTGCCCTCTGGTGGATGAGGCTATCTAAGAGGCTTGCGCAAGCTTCCTGATTGGAGATACTGGTGATTGGTAGAGCTGAGTGTTGCTCTGGAGGGCAGAGCTCAGTAAAACTTTAATCCGCTTTTCTGCTGATGGGTGGTGCTACGTTCCCTCCCTGTATGTTGTTTGGCCTGAGGCGACCCAACACTGGAGCCTACCTGGCTTTTTGGTCGGGCTAATGGCAGACTCTGGGAGAGCTCATGCCAAGGAGTACTTCCCAGAACTTCTGCTGCCAGTGTCCTCCCCGGAGTGAGCCACAGCCCCCCACCCTCGCTCCCGCCTCTGCAGGAGGCCTTCCAACACTAGCAGGTATGCCTGGTTCAGTCTCCTATGGGGTCACTGCTCCTTCCCCTGGGTTCTAATACGCACACTACTTTGTGTGTGCCCTCCAAGAGTGGAGTCTCTATTTCCTCCAGTTCTGTCAAAGTCTTGTAATCAAATCCCACTAGCCTTCAAAGTCTGATTCTCTAGGAATTCCTCCTCCTGTTGCTGGACCCCCAGGATGGGAAGCCTGACGTGGGGCTCAGAACCTTCACTCCAGTGGGTGGACTTCTGTGGTATAAGTGTTCTCCAGTTTGTGAGTCACCCACCCAGCAATTATGGGATTTGATTTTATTGTGATTGCGCCCCTCCTACCATCTCACTGTGGCTTCTCCTTTGTCTTTGGATCTGCGGTATCTTTCTTGGTGAGTTCCAGTGTCTTCCTGTCGATGATTGTTCAGCAGTTAGTTGTGATTCTGGTGCTCTCACAAGAGGGAGTGAGCACACGTCCTTCTACTCTACCATCTTGAACCAGTCTCCTCCTTGTTTCTTATGGCTGAATGATATTCCATTATACACACATACAAACACACACACACGCACACATACATACACACACAGATGCAGGTATGCATACACATACCCCACATCTTCTTTATCCATTCATCTGTTGACAGACACTTAGATTGTTTCTGTACATTGTGAATGATGCTGCAGTAACCATAGGAGTGCATATATTTCTTTGATATCCTGTTTTTATTTCCTTTGGATATATACCCAGAAGTGAAATTGCTGGATCATATGGTTGTTCTAATTTAATTTTTTGAGTAACCTCCATACTTATTATTTTCCATAGTGGCTGAACCAACTTGCATTCCCCCCAACAGTGTGCAAGGTTTGCTTTTATCCATGTCCTCACCCATACTTATCTTTTTTATGATAACCATTCTGACAGATGTGCAGAGATATTGCATTGTGGTTTTGACTTGCATTTCCCTGTTGATTAGTGATTTTGAGCATCTTTTCATGTACCTGTTGGCCATTTGTATGTTCTCTTTGTAAAAAATGTCTATTCATTTCCTTTGTCCATTTTTTATTGAATTATTAATTGTGTATGTTCTTTATATATTTGGGATAGAAACTTCTCATTATATATGTGGTTTGCAAATATTTTCTCCCATTCTCTAGGGTGCTTTTTCATCTTTTTGATTATTTCTTTTGTTGTGTAGAAGCTTTCTATTTATTTATTTATTTATAAACATCTTTATTGGAGTATAATTGCTTTACAATGGTGTGTTAGTTTCTGCTTTATAACAAAGTGAATCAGTTATACATATACATATGTTGCCATATCCCTTCCCTCTTGCATCTCCCTCCCTCCCAACCTCCCTATCCCACCCCTCTAGGTGGTCACAAAGTACCGAGCTGATCTCCCTGTGCTATGTGGCTGCTTCCCACTAGCTGTCTGTTTTACATTTGGTAGTATATATAAATCCATGCCACTCTCTCATTTTGTCCCAGCTTACCCTTCCCCCTCCCTGTGTCCTCAAGTCCCTTCTCTATGCAGAAACTTTTTAGTTTGATGTAGTCCCCCTTATTGATTTTTGCTTTTGTGCTTATACCTTTGGTGTCATCTAAAAAATCATTGTCAAGACCAATGTGAAGGAAGAGTTTTGTGATATCCAGTCTTAATGTTTAATCCATCTTGAGTTAATTTTTGTGTGTGGTGTAAGATAGGGGTCCAATTTTATTGTTCTGTATGTGATTATCCAGTTTTCCCAAAACTGTTGAAGAGACGATATCATTTTCCCATTGAGTGTTCCTGGCTCCTTTATCAAATATTAATTGACTGTAAATGCAGGGGTTTATTTCTGGGCTCTCTATTCTGTTTCATTGGTCTATGTGTCTACTTTTATGCCTGTATCATACTATTTTAATTACTATACCTTTGTAGTATAGTTTGAAATCAGGAAGTGTGATGCCTTCAGCTTTATTTTTCTTTCTCAATAGCTTTGTCTATTTAGGGTCTTTTGTGATTCCATACAAATTTTAGGATTTTTTTTATTTCTGTGAAAAATGCCATTGGAATTTTTATATGGATTGCATTGTATCTATAGATGACTTTGGGTAGTGTAGACATTTTAACAATATTAATTCTTCTGATCCATGAGCATGGGGCTATCTTTCCATTTGTTTTTGTCTTAAATTTCTGTCATCAAAGTATTGTAGTGTTCATTGTACAGATCTTTCACCTCTTTGGTTAAATTTATTCTTAAGTATTTTATTGCTTTTGATGCTGTTGTGAATGGGATAGTTTTCTTTATTTCTTTTTTAGATGTTTTGTTGTTAGTGTACAGAAAACACAACTGATTTCTGTATGTCGATTTTATATCCTGTAACTTTACTGAATTTGTTGATTAGTTCCAACAGTTTTTTGGTTGAGTCTTTAGGGTTTTCTATATATGAGATCATATCATTTTCAAATAATGACAATTTTACTTCTTCATTTCTGATTTGGATGCCTTTTATTTCTTTGTTTTTCCCAATTGCTTTAGCTAGGACTTCCAGTACTACGTTGAATAAGAGTGGTGAGAGTGAGCACCCTTGTCTTGCTTTAATCTTGCAGGAAAACTTTCAATTTTTCACCACTGAGTAGAATGTTAGCTGTGGGTTTGTTGTATATGGCCTTTATTATGTTGAGGTATGTTCCTTCTATACCAAATTTGTTGAGGGTTTTTAATCATGAAAGTATGAATGCAGCCTCCATCTCAAGTGTCTCTGGGACAATATGGGAGACCAGAAAAACCCTCAGAGGCGGAATAAAGAATGTTATTGTATTTTCTGTTCTGCTGAACATATTTAAAATGATATCATGTTCATTGATATGATACCAGGGGTAGAGGGAGAAGAAATATACGCATTTATAATGCTGAAGTTGTACTTTCCTTCTTTGTTCCTCAAAGGCAGCCCTGGAGGCATTAGATGAACTGGACCTGTTTGGTGTGAAAGGTGGTCCCCAGTCAGTTATCCATGTCCTAGCTGATGAAGTGCAACACTGCCAGGTAAGAGAATAATGGACAACGTTATAGAAAAATGTATTTTTACTCAGACTCAAATTTAGCATGAGCTTTAGAATAAGCAGAACTGAATGAGAGTACATAATCTGATTTATTACCATGTACCAAAAATGTCTTATCAAGCATCCTATAGAGATAAGCCTGATACAGCATGAGCTACAACAGAGATCATAGTGCTGTTCTCTCACCCAAGGTTATAAAGTGATCCTGTCACAGTATATGGAATTCTCCACTATTATCGTATCAAGGGTATATGGGCTCTGCTCCTGAGTATCTCCTTTTCTAAATATCCCAAGAGAACAAGAGGTGATCGATTTTGAGTGTTCTTCTTGATAGTGGCTCTGAAACTTTCTCTTGTCCTTGGTTGGCCCTCGGGTTAGATGTTTGGAGATTAGACTGTTTAAGTGGTAAATGCATATCTTCAGTTTTGTTTAGGATTACTCTCTGTATTGAAAGAGTAAGGTTCTTGTCATTGACAAGATGGCCTTTCTTGTCTTCTTCAAACTTTGATTAGATACCCATGGTGTTCTAGTGAATACAGTCTCACCTTCTAATTTTAAAAATGCAAAATTTTCCATGGAAAAGATAAATTTCAGGGATATAGGAGCTAAGCCTTCCACATCTTGCTTCCCAGCAGCTACATTTTATCTTTATGCTTAGATAGTTGCTAATGGAGCAAGAGCATTATGGGTGGGATAATGATGTTAGAGTATTCTTTATCCATTAGCAGCTGCTTAAGAATCAGGATTAGGAGGCACTGAGAGCAGGATTAAGACAAGGGATGATTTATAGAAGTAGTCTTCTAAGCTTTCACTATTAAATCATTTTTAGATTTTCAACTGAATGATCCTCTTCAACATACATCTTTTGAAACTAAAGCTAATAACTTTATAATGCTGAGTTATTTACTAATGTGCCACATTTGACTTCCTTTCTTTTAGTCTATCCTTAATTCGATACTCCCCCGGGCTTCAACATCCAAAGAGGTTGATGCTAGTCTACTTTCAGTTATTTCCTTCCCAGCCTTTGCAGTAGAGGATAATCAGTTGGTGGAGCTCACAAAACAGGAAATCATCACTAAGCTTCAGGTATGTCCATATGTGCCTTTCTTTTCTTTAAGCTCTAATTTTAAGGCTAAATTAGTATCTTTGTGAGTCTTGAATATGACCTATGTTGGTGATTTAACCAAGTGATCAGGGTTAACATCACCAGTAATAAGATGTACTGACATCATGTACGCCCTGATACGGTGCACTGAGAAGCGCACAGCACCTCCGTGATGTCCTTCCCAGGAATGCGGTACCTCAATCTAATCATGAGAAAACATCAGACAAAACCAAGTCGAGAGGCATTCTACAAAGTAACTGACAAACACTCTGCAAAAATGTCAAGATGATGAAAAACAGGGAAGGACTGAGGAACCATCACAGATTAGAAGAGACTAAGGAGACATGCCAGCTAAATGCAGTGGTATCCTAAATTGGATACTGGAACAGAAAAAAAGCATCAGTGGAAAAACTGATGAAATCCAAATAAGTTCTATACTTTGGTTAATAGTGTTGTACCAAGGTTAATTTTTTGGTTTTGGTAAATTTTCTGTGGTTATTTAAGATGTTAATATTAGGGGACAGTGGTTGAAGGATATACAGGGACTCTGTACTGTTTTGGGAACTCTTCTGTAAGTCTCAGATTATCTCAAAATTTTTAAGCTGTGTTTTCTTTTTTAAAAAAATTGTGGTCTCTTATGAATTGTGTGAGCAGGACCGCATAGATTAGTAATTGGGCTGTCACAGACTTATCCTACGGTGGAAAGCCATGGAGAAGATAAAATAAAAACACTGCTTTAGGGAAGAGCCTGCAACTTAGCCCTCGATTGAAATCACATTGCTGAAATCACTTTCTGCTGCTGGACTGATATCAGGGGTTTTTTAAATTATTTTTTAAGTATCATGTCTCTATTGATGATAGGTTGGCACATGTAGCTGTTGCAAAGGATACATTTCTGATTAATTATATTGCTGTACCAATGTTCATTCTTCTGGCTTGTTTCCTCTGCATTCCCAGGGTCGTTATGGTTGCTGTCGCTTTCTACGAGATGGATATAAAACTCCTAAAGAGGTAGGTTTGTTTTCCCCAAAATGAGTCCAAGGTAGGATGGTCACTACTGCAGCCTCATTCAGAGAAAATACCTCATTCAGAGAAAATACTTACCTCATTAATGGTACTTCAAATAATCACTAAATAGGATAACAATAACTGATGTGTGCTACCTTTGTTAGGATTAGTTGCCAGGTTTTGCTTGTGAGCCCTTCTGGATTAAATAAAATAGAGGAAGGTGTAGTCCTTCCACCTCTTGAAGTTGGTTAGTTTCAGGAAAGAGCTACTGATGGATGCTTAAGTCAGTGGATGAAAATTTCGGCAGAAACAGATGATTTACATAGTCTCAAAATATTCCCCCCCAAATATTTAATTATTACAAAGGGAAAAATCTTTCTGTCAGTAGATCCTTTTGGATCCCTTCCACCTTTTGCAGTTGGTTAGTTCCAAACAGTACTTGATCTTGAAAAGTTAACTTCCTTTTGTTCCACTTGTCAAAAGTTCTCCTTGGAAATATCAATGGAGAAAATTTAGTATTATTAAAAGGGAATGAATGGTTGGTAACCACTTTCATTGACAATGTAAATATAGTTTAAGGCTCAGGTTTGCTGGTTGAGAGCCATTATATATTTTTTTAAATTACCGAGCTCAAACTCTTCTGGTTTACTTCCTGTCTTCCATTTTATTTTTTAAGCCTTTTGACTTCTGCCCTACCAATCTATTAAAATTGTGCTCTGAAATATCATCATGATCTCCTAAGTAAGCAATCCAGTAGCCTTTTCTCAGTCCTTATTCTCCTTGACTTCTCTGTAGTACATCACTATTACCTACCCCTACATTTTCTTGAAATTCTTTTCCTATTTTAACTTCCACAACTCTACACCATCTTAATTTTTCTCCTCTTTCTGTCCTCCCTCACCAAATTCAGCGTTTACCAAGATTCTGTTCTTGGGCTGCTTGTTCATTATATATAGGTACTACATCCATAATTTGTGATTCGTGTGTCACCTCTATAAGGATGATTCCCAAACCCTCATCTCTTGCTGTCCTTCTGAACATGTCTATTTGTATGTTCTGCTGCTACCTCAAACTTAACAAGTACAAAACCAAACTCAGGCTTATTACAAATTAGTCTCACTTCCTCATACACCTGCCTGTAGTATCATTATTATACCAGTTCTGCTAGTTAGAATCACATGACAAAAGTACTTGCTAAAGGAGGGGAGTGTGTATGTGCTCTGCCTTCTCTGAAACAAACTATCAGTGGTGAAAGGCTGTGTTGTAATACCTCTGAACTAAAGATATAGTCTGACCTTGGAGTGATAAGACAGACTTTGTTTATTGTGTTTTTACCAGGATCCCAATCGTCTGTACTATGAACCAGCTGAGCTGAAGTTATTTGAAAACATTGAGTGTGAATGGCCATTGTTCTGGACATACTTTATCCTTGATGGGGTATTTAGTGGGAATGCAGAACAGGTAATGCACTGGGGAAAGAGCTTTTTAGCAGATTGTTATTATGTCTTCCTCTTTCAGTTAATGACTGTGCTGACCCTGTGTCCAAATGGAAGTCTTCCCTAATAGGGAGGAGACAGAGTTATCTTCTAGAGACTAGTAGTTGAGGGCACATGTTAAAGAGTTAGAAGACCTGGATATTGCTATCACTTAGACTTGACTTTTAATAAATATAGAAAGCAGAATAGCAAGTCCTGTATACTTGCCTTAATCATCAGAGGTACTTGAATTTACCTCCTGACTTTGTATGTCTTTTTTTAAAATAAATCTTGGAAATGATATTCTGACTTTAGCAAAAACAAACAAAAAACAAAACAACCACCCACTTATACCCTGTCCTCACCCCCCAAAATACAGTCATCATTGCTTTTTGAGCTACATGAATAAAGTAGTTTAGAAACCATTGTTGGAAAACAGTGAGACTGGACGATTTAATCAAGTTAGTTTAATGTCAGGCATTCTGCAAATTGGCTATGTTCTAAACTTGGACATAAATCCAACACATTTGGAAGTCGTTTATACTTGGCTACATAAATAGTTTTGTGTAATTTGAATACTTTGGCCAGTAGTAATCTGTAACTGCCAATATGAGTTTAAATAATAGGGGTACACCGAAGTTTCAGGGGCACAAAGTGCTGTTTTACTCTAAGCTTTATGTAGAGTATCCTTATTTGAGCAAGAAATAAGATAAGCGATAATAGAGATACCTGCCCTATTTTGAGCACCCTATTTTTTTAAACCAAACTTTTAAAAAACATTTATTATTTATTTATTTATTCATTTTGGCTGCTCTGGGTCTTAGTTACGGCACGCAGGATCTTCATTGCGGCATGTTTAGTTGGTGGCTTGCGGGCTTCTTAGTTGCGGCATGCGGGCTTCGGCATGCAGATTCTTGGTTGCATCATGCATGTGGGATCTAGTTCCCCGACCAGAGATCGAACCTGGGGCCTCTGCATTGGGAGCACAGAGTCTTACCCACTGGACCACCAGGGAAGTCCCTTGACCACCCTGTTTTGATTCTACCATTTTTCTCAGTCCTTCTCAAATTCCACAGAACTGTTTCTCAAAAACTGTGCTTGCTCAAAGAAAGATTTATTTATTAAATGTGCCAACTAAGTACAAAGCATATTCAGGTGTTTTGAACTCTCGGGGAAAAAAGGAGCTGGAAGGCCTGGATTCTTTTTTATTCTTCTTTTTTCCTGGCTTTGCTGCTGACCACTGAGTAGTCCAAGTACTGTCATTGACTTCTTCAGTTTCTCTGTAAAGGCATACCTCAGAGATATGCAGGTTCAGTTCCAGAGCAGCACAAATATTGCAAATATCTCAATAAAGCAAGTCATATGAAATTTTTTGGTTTCCCAGTGCATATAAAAGTTATGTTTACACTACATTCTGTTAAGTGTGCAATAGCAGTATGTCTAAAAAAACAATGTACATACCTTAGTTAAAAATATTTTATTGCTGAAAAATGCTAACCATCATCTGAGCCTTCCATGGGTCATAATCTTTTTGCTGGTACATGCTTTGAAATACTTCCAGAATTCCCAGAAATGTGACACAGAGACACAAAATGAGCAAATGCTGTTGGAACAATGATGCCAGTAGACTTGCTTAACACAGGGTTGCTGCAAACCTTCAATTTGTAAAACAAAAACAAACAAACAAAAAGCAGTATCTGTGAAGCACAATAAAGCAAAGTGCAATAAAACAAGGTATGCCTGTACATATGATGAGAATAGTTTTTCTTTCTTCATTGAAGAAGTGGATAGCCCTAAAATTCTTTGAATTTCACAGATGAAGACATATGATAAGTGCATGGTACAGTCAATTTGGCTATAATGAGACACATAGGTGTTCCCTAAAAATCACCATGCTCTGCATATTTGAGAAGTAAAAACTATAGGGCTTATGGGAAAATGTGGTTGGGGAAAACACTTAAAAAGTTTGTCAGAAATACATACAAAATGATAGGAACCTAATAAAAACAGTACCACAGATAGGCATTAATGGCTTTAACACATTCATTCATTACTCTTTCAAAAATTATATTCTGAGAAAATTATTTCAAGGGTGGCATACATTTAGATACAACGCTGCTCATCACTGTTACAGTCATACAAATTAAGTCTGGTGGTAATTTAAATGTTCAACAAGAATGAAATGTTAGATTAGCGATCATGTGTATAAAATATGCTGCTATTAAAATGTGTATTAAAATTTAATATCATTGTTAAAAATTCGGATTAACTGTTGTTTTATACTTCAAATATAATTTTATTTTAGTGTTTGGTTTTCTCATAATTGAAAAAAAACAGTACCACAGCCTTATACATGTTAAATGGTTAAGAAATATATAAATACCACAAAGATATGGCACTTGTACCTTGAAAAACACCTGAAGTTTTCTTGTGGATATGTGAAACCATGTTCCTACCACCTCACTTGCAGGGCTCCCGTGCACACCACCCTACATGCCAGAGGAAGAGAGGAAAAGAGAGATAGCATAAGAGAAAAGAAAAAAAAAGAATATCAAACAGAGAGGAAAAATTTTAAAAATAGGGCAAGGAGGGACTAGAAGGGGAAATTAAATAGAAGGGAAGGCACAGAGCCATGCAGCCAAGTCGGCCATGAGAAGGGAGCAGCTCGGGAGTGGTAGGAGAGTTATCTGAAATTGGATGGAAAGTTGTAACACCACATGTGGATGGGTTGTGGTTCATGGTTCTGAGGTGTGTGCATGTGTGTGTGTTGTGTATTCTTACACGACTCAGTTCAGCTGAGTGCCTTCTCAGGTTGAAATTGTGCATAAGCAGATGTGAAATTCATGTTATGCTCAAATTGTTCTGTAATATATCAAATGCATTGGAACAAATTTGTGTTTTCAAAACAACTATCGTAGCAGAACTGACTATATAGTTTTTCCACCATAAATTATAGTGGGTTTTTTTTGCTTTTTATTTATTACTAATCTACAGCAAATTGTTAAGCAAAAAATGTAAACTTGATCATAATAGAAACTTAATTTGACAGGGAAAATACAGTTTTAAAAGCAATTACATGTAAAGTCAAGAAGCTGTACTCAGTGTAGTACACAGTGGGTAGAAGCATGTACATGGAGGCAGGCTGACTTGGACTCAAATCTGGGCTCATCCTTGCACTCGCTGTATGATCTTTCAGAAGCTCATAACCTCCTTGAGCCTTAATTTCCCTGTAAAAAGGCTTTAATTACAGACACCTGGATGGTTATTAAAATTAAATTTATTCATCAGCAGAACAGGAATAAAGATGCAGATGTAGAGAATGGACTTGAGGACATGGGGAGGGGGAAGGGTAAGCTGGGATGAAGTGAGAGAGTGGCATTGACATATATACACTACCAAATGTAAAATAGATAGCTAGTGGGAGGCAGCCACATAGCACAGGGAGATCAGCTCGGTGCTTTGTGACCACCTAGAGGGGTGTGATAGGGAGGGTGGGAGGGACACACAAGAGGGAGAGAATATGAGGATATATGTATACATATAGCTGATTCACTTTGTTATATAACAGAAACTAACACAACATTGTAAAGCAATTATACTCCAATAAAGATGTTAAAAAAAATTAAATGCGTTAAAAGTATGCAAAACTCCTAGCATAGTATCTGGCCTCCATCAGCATTTAGTAAATACTACTTCCCTTTCTTACCTTTCACTAGGTGAATATACCCCTTTGCAATAGAACCTTCTTTGGCTACAACCCTCCCCTAGATCCCCAAAGGGAACTCTATGAATTTTGTTCCCCTTTTCTTTTCTCTACAGGTTCAAGAATACAGAGAGGCTCTTGAAGCAGTCCTCATCAAAGGCAAAAATGGAGTCCCGCTTCTGCCGGAGCTGTACAGTGTTCCTCCTGACAAGGTAAGCTGGACGGTGCCATAACATGGAGCTGGGAGAAGAGGAGCAGTACCTCAAAAGGACTGCCTTATTTGAGTCAAATAATTTTTAATCTTCTGATTTTAATGTTCTAAAGTCTTTCTTTAGGTATAGAACAATTAAAATATGATTTTATTCCTTTGAAAGTATATTTATAAAGCAGACTCAGTTATGGCACTGTTACTGGGCAAGACGAGGGCAAGATCAAATCTTATAGAGGTAGTTTCACGGGTGTTTATTTGTCCTCAAACTCATCAAGATGCATATGTTAAATATGTATGGCCTTTCTATATGTCAGCCAGACCTCAATTTAAAAAAATAAAATGAGTTGTTCAGAGATTGATTTTTAAAAAAATCAAACTTTGAGGTTGAGAATGATATGGAGATCAGTAAGCCGAACTAGAGTGATGTTCTGTGTGAACTCTCAGTATTTGATATTTCCTGCTTTGAGGCTAGTCACCTGGGATTAATTGAGTAGATCAGGCTTGGAAAATGAAGTATGTCTCCATTTTCTCAAAATGCCAGTTCAAATTACCATTGTTCCTCTTCTCCATTGCAAAAGAGCATTAGCCGGGGGAGAGATGCAATATTCCATGCTGGTGGGGATGAGTGGACTAAGCTCTTAGCAACATCAGCAGCATAACCTGAGAGCTTGTTAGAAATGCAGATTTCAGGCCTTTCCCCACATCTACTCAGTAAGAATATGCCATTGGACAAGATCCTCAGGTGGGGTGTATCCATGTAAAGTTAGAGGAGCACTGCCCTAGACTGTAGTCATAGTGCTTGACTTTTCAGTGCATTGCATATATGACTGTTTTATAGAGTATGAATCACAATCCAGACTCGGGCTTTTTGTTGTCTAGTATTTTAAACCTTCTATTCTTTTTTTTTAATTAATTGATTTATTTATTTATTTTTGGCTGCATTGGGTCTTCATTGCTGTGCGTGGGCTTCCTCTAGTAGTTGTGGTGAGCGGGGGCCACTCTTTGTTGCGGTGCGCGGGCTTCTCATTGCAGTGGCTTCTCTTGTTGTGGAGCACAGGCTCTAGGAGCACGAGCTTCAGTAGTTGCGGCACACGGGCTCAGTAGTTGTGGCTCACTGGCTCTCGAGTGCAGGCTCAGTAGTTGTGGCGCATGGGCTTAGTTGCTCCGCGGCATGTGGGATCTTCCTGGACCAGGTGTCGAACCTGTGTCCCCCGCATTGGCAGGCGGATTCTTAACCACTGCACCATCAGGGAAGCCCTAAACCTTCTATTCTTTTCCTTTATCTCTTTATTTATTTATTTATTTAGGTTGATGAAGAATATCAAAATCCTCACACAGTGGACCGAGTCCCCATGGGCAAACTGCCTCATATGTGGGGTCAGTCTCTATACATCTTAGGAAGCTTGATGGCAGAGGTAAGGGGAAACTTCAAGGCTCTTCCATTTTTCTGCTTTAGTCACCATAACAATCAGATTTGTGAGTAGCTCATTAAATCTGAAGGATATATCTTTTGCCTTTTGTATTCTGCCTTATCTTAGAGTGAGAGCATGGCCAGTCCTTGGCAAAAATCTTTCCCTCTGGCAACCATGTCTGTCATGCTTGCCCAGGGGTTCCTGCCTTGGTACTGTACTTGAAGTTGCTCTGGGATCAGACCCTAGATAGTTCCTTTTCAAAACGCCCCCTAGTGCCTGTCTGGTAACTGCGAATGCAATTGTGCTTGGATAGTAATGACTTATAATGGATTTAAGTGCTAACTTTTCCAAGCAACATAATGTTTCATTCTTTAATTAAATAAACTGATAATTTTAGGTACCATGACAAGTGTTTGGGAGCATCATAGTTTTTTATTTGTTTGTTGATAAGGGGCCCTTTAAATGTTCCTTATATTAAACTCTGTTGAGACAGCTCTTAATGAAGCACTTTGGAATTTCTTAGTTTACATCAGCTTATTTGTGACATTTTGAACCATAAGAAGGGTTCCCTTTCTCAAAGTTTTCCAGTTTTACTGACAAATCTATTTCCCCATTATAAGTTATTATATAAGGTAAGCTATAACCCAGGCCTCTAGAGGATCTAGGGTGGGACTTAGCTTTCCTTTCTGAGCCATACTCTTCGACCTGTTTATGTATAACTGTTTACTTTCTGGAGCTGTTTTTATTTGTTTTGTTTTGTTTGTCCCAGTTTTATTGAGATGTAATTGACATATCACTGAGTTTCAAGCGTACAGCATAAAGTTTATCTTTAGTTGACATTATTATAAATGTAGCAATAATGGGCAGAATGATTTGTTTAAAATAATCCTTACCTGGTGACTTTCTCATTCAATTAGAATAAATTAATGCTATGAAAAAATGAGGAGATGAATGGTATTCTTAAGGGCTGAGTGGGTGAGTTCACCGCATTTCATCAAAGACAGAAACTCAGGTCAAGTCAAAAGATATCTGCTAAGCAGAAATCATAGCAAGCATATGCGTAAATATGAAAGCAACAGGACTAATGACTTAAATTATTGATTAGAAGCATTGTGATCTGATTGTCTAATCATGTGCATCCAGAGAAAGTGGAGGTATAACTAGAAAACTTTCTGTTTATCTTTTATACCCCATCTATTTCCCAAAAAATGATTTTTGGCAGCCACTAGAAATTAACTCCAGATAAAATTAATTTGGATGTGAATTCAGGAGTTCAAACATTTTCATACAGTAAAGGTATTTGTTTCCTTTCCATACATGCCTCTCACATGTTATGGTACAGGGTTTTGGCACTGGTATGTTGTTTCTCCTCAAACATTAGCTTTTTTGGAGATATAGTAATCTGTCTTTTTATGGTTTTTCTTTAGGGATTTTTAGCTCCTGGAGAAATTGACCCCCTGAATCGCAGGTTTTCTACTGTACCAAAGCCAGATGTTGTGGTTCAAGGTATGTATTCTTATTCCCAGCAGCAGAAATTTTACATTAAAGGTCTGGTTTGGGCCAGTAAATGATGACTTTATTCTTTATGATGTATTTTGTTAGGCTTCAAAATGTATAGTATAAACTTGACTCTGTTTGGTTTCAAGATTTCTGTTAATCTTAATCATGAACAAATGCTTAACAAAGGATGTTATCTGATTCTCTTAATACTTCTTATTTCTGGAAACTCTTTTCTTTTCACCCTGATGATATTATAGCCTTCTGATTATCTCTGCTTTTGTTCTGAGCATTCCTTCTGTGCTTTTTCTGCTAGTATTTCTTTCTTCTCATGTCCTCCTAATGGTTGTGTACTTAGTCTTATACTCTTGTCTTTCTGTATTTATACCCTGCATGTGTTTGCTAGGGCTGCCTCCTCCATAATACATTTGCTTCCATGGCTCCAACTATTACCTCTTTAGAGAGTACTCCAAATCTTTATTTTTTGTTCCTAGCAATCAACTTAAATTTTGAGGTTATCTACTCTATGCAAAACACTGGGCTAAGCTGTATAAACGTTTTAAGAAGTCTAGTCCCAATATATATACACAACATTTTCATCACTTATACTTCAAATGCAAAACTGACCTTTTTTTGTCTCCATCCTATTCTTTTACCTCTCCCAAGAAAAGCAAATCTTGCCACCTTCCTTAACTCTCTCAATGACATCACTATTATGCTACTCTCCTAGGGTAGAAAACTCCAGGTGATTTTTGACTCCCCAGAAACACTATCCAATGTGGTACTAGGTCCTCCTGAGAAGCTCCTCTGAAATGTCTCCACTTCAACCCCAACCTCCATTGGAGTTGATTCTATATAGAAAATAATCCTTAGTATTTTCTAAACCTTCTTATACTTGGCATCCTATGTGGTAGGATAGGATAAAGGTAGTCATAAAGGTAGTCTTTGCTTATCAATGTACAGGCATATTTCATTTTATTGCGCTTCACTTTATTGTGCTTTGCAGATATTGTGTTTTTTACAAATTGAAGGTCTGTGGCAACCTTGTGTCAAGCAAGTCTGTTGGCACCATTTTTCCAAGAGCATTTGCTTACTTCGTGTCTCTGTCACATTTTATAATTCTAGTAATACTTCAAGCTTTTTCATTATTATTATATTTGTTATAGTAATCTGTGATCAGTGATCTTTGATGTTACTACTATGACTCACTGAAGGCTCAGATGATTGTTAGCATTTTTTAATAATAAAGTATTTTTTGTTTTGTTTTTTCTTTTTGTGGTACGCGGGCCTCTCACCGCTGTGGCCTCTCCCATTGCGGAGCGCAGGCTCAGCGGCCATGGCTCACGGGCCCAGCCGCTCCGCGGCATGTGGGATCCTCCTGGACCGGGGCACGAACCCGTGTCCCCTGCATCTGCAGGCGGACTCCCAACCACTGCGCCACCAGGGAAGCCCAATAATAAAGTATTTTTAATTGAGGCATTTACATTGTTTTTTTGGATACAATGCTGTTGCACACTTAACAGACTAAAATATAGTGTAAACATAACTCTTTTCATTTGGTTTTATTTATTTTTTAATTGAGCTATAGTTAATTTGCATTGTTGTGTTAGTTTCAAGTGTACAGCAAAGTGATTCAGTTGTGTGTATGTGTGTGTGTGTGTATATATATATACATATATATATTCTTTTTTATATATGTATATATACTTTTTCAGATTCTTTTCCATTATAGGTTACTACAAGATATTGAGTATAGTTCCTTGTGCTATACAGTAGATCCTTGCTGTTTACCTATTAATATTTTATATATAGTAGTGTGTATATGTTAATCCCAAACTCCTAATTTATCTACCCCTGCCACCTTGCTACCCCTTTTGGTAACCATAAGTTTGTTTTCTATAAGCATAACTTTTATATGCACTGGGAAACTAAAAATTTGTGTGACTCGCTTTATCGTTATACTCGCTTTACTGCAGTGGTCTGGAACCAAACCTGCAACATCTCTGAGGTATTCCTGTACATAGCGAACGTTATATAAAAGACCATTACTCTTCCCCTCCCATGAGAAAGCTTGTTCTCCTTTGAGACTTATGCCATCTGGCTATATTGGTCTCCTGGTTACTCTCATTCATTCATTAGAGACTTTGAGGCTTGGCTCATAGCCTTCCTCTTCTTCCCCAATTCCTACCATAGTACTAGATTTCAGCATCAGAGTAAGTGCCATCTAATATTTTAGCCTCAAAATTCTTGGATATCTAGAACCCTAGTGACCCTTCCCTCTGCCTCTACTCCACTTACTTTTAGGACGAAACTTTAGAACTGTTTCACCTCAGATATTCCATTCCCAAAAGTCCCAATCACCAGTCATAACTGCATATTATTTCAGTTTTCTTCCCCCTGACCCATTACACTTGTGTCTATTTTCTCCTAGTCTACACTCCCCTACCTTTCGGTTGGTCATCTAAATCTCTTAATTACCAGCACAACAAACTTCTGCTACACCCACCAGAAAAATCACAGCCCCAGATCAGTTTTACTCTCTATATTTTCTGATCCTATACCTGGCCTGCTAAAATCTTCTAGAAAAAAAAAATCACACAAATGAGCAGAGTGGTAGCATTGTAAATCCACAGTCTCCAGCTTAACTAGGCCTACAGTGCCTCCTGTCAGTCCTTGTTCTTATTGTTAGTCAGCATTTTCATTCTCCTCAACTATTCCACACGTTCTCTGTTTTCAACCCCACTGCTTGTTTTCAACCTCATTCTTGGCCTGCTACTTTATGCTGGGTAATCTTAATGTTTTGATCTTTGTCAATTTCCCAACCCCCCCCCACTACAGTCTTACTTATATCTTCAACCAGCCTTGCCTCCTTTTCTTGAGTCTCAGAAAAGCTGTCCTTTCTCCTCTTCAGCACCAACTCTTCCTTCTGATGCTTGATCCTATCCTCTTCCCTAGCCTTCATAGAAACCTACTCTTTCCTATCTTCAAACTCTTCTCTGTTGGTTCTGATTTTTAATACATTGACGTGTTCATCTCCCTCTAGTTATCCTATCCTTCCTTTCTCATCCAAACTTCCACTTCTTTACATTTCATTCATTCTGCATTCATTTACAACTAGCTTATCATTCCTCTGAAAGTGATTTTGCTTAAGTTATTGCCAAACTCGGTAGATATTTTTCAATCCACTTCTTAGAGGATCTTTCTGTTCCATTTGTTGTTTATGTTTCTGGAAACTCTTAACTCACATGTCTTCTGTGATACCATACTCCCTTGGCTCTCCTTCAACCTAAGTTTTGTACTTTTCTGTCTCATTCTGGGTTTCCTCTTCTTCCCCTTGCCCCTTAACTGTTGGTATTTCTGGGAGTTTTGTCCGTAGCCCACTGCTCTCATTATTCAGAATATTTGTTATTGTCTCTCAGCTTCCTCCCATTCCTCACCTTTTCCCTTTTCCTGCCTCCTAACTTCTCCCCTCTCAGAAGATGACCTCACCTCCTATACCATAGAGAACATATAAGCCATGAGACAAGAACCCCTCACTCCCACCCCCAGGCTTTTTCATCATCTGCCCATATCTTATATGTTGAAATTTCTCAAGGTTATATTCTAGGTCCTTTTCTCTTCTTTTCTATATATTCTCCTTGACCCATCTCTTTCTATGCTAATGACTCCTGAATATATCACATTCACTTTAAACTCAACATGTCCAAAATTAATCAGCTGCACTCTCCTAGTTCTACATCATCTGTGCCTGCTTTTCTCCCTATTTGCCTATGTCAGTAAATGGCACACTTTTCTCTCAGTTACACAAATAAACACATGAAGAATCATTCTCGGTATCTCTCCCTCTCTCATCTCCTACATTCAGTTAACAAGTCCCAATTTCTTTACCTTCTAAATAATTCATAAATCCATCTAGTTTATCCAGTACCGATGTCATGATCCTAATCTAAGTAGTCAGCATCTCTTCCTTGCATTAATGCAATAACTTTTGAAGTGGTCTCCTTGTCTTCAGTGTAGGTCCACTACAGTATATCAGCTTATTCTTTAATCATCAACATGAATATGTTCTTTTTAAGATGGACATCTGGATATGCTATTCCCCTGATTACAACTCTGCAGGGGCTTCCCATTGCCAACTTTCTTAACATGGCTTACAAGGCTCTTTATGATCTGCTCCCTGACCCCACCTTCAGTGTCATTTCTCACCACTGCCACTTCACACTCCATGTTCCTACTATAAAGAACTTTTTATTATTCCTAGATCTGCCTTGTTCTCTGTTGCCCTTGAGCCTTTGTCTATGCTATTTCTTTTGTCTGGAACAGCTTCTCCCTTAGTTTTACCTTCACTTTTACCAGAATAACTCCTATTCAGCTCTCTAGCAAGACTCAGTGTCAATGTCATTTTCTCCAAGGATCATGTCTATCTTTGTATCCCTAGCATATGGCAGTACCTAGCACATAGGTGGTACCAAATAAGCATTTTCTACATACTTGATAAAGCATAAACAAAAAGCTGAGTTGTTGGGGTTGAAAGTAGTCCTGGGACCCCAGAGTGTTGTTCATTTGCCTCTCCTTTAGTCCCCTTTACTCCTGCTGCCAACTGCATTGCCCTCTGCAGAACCCTGAGGCTCAGCAGAATGCAATTTGGAAATCATTACCCAAGGATAAAATACAAGTTCCTTAAAGTGACACACATGCTCTCCATGATGATCTAACCCCTATTTGCCTTTCCAGGTTCATTTTGTTGGTGGTTGGTGGGGGGGGGTTGTTTGTTTTTTGTGTGTTTTTTTCCACTGTGCAAGGTGTTTCATGCTACAGCAATATGGAAATGTATGTAGTTCCCACCCCATCTCTTACACACACACACACACACACACAAACACACAAACACATTCGTTTCCATTTTCATGTTTTATGATCATTCTGGATCTTCTACCTAAAATGGCTTTCCCAATTCCTATTCCCTTCTTTCTCCTGGCTAACTTATTCATTCTTTCAAGTTCATCTTAGACATCAGGAAACCTTTTCTGAAACTTCCCCCTGCCAACTCCAGACTAGATAGGTGTCACTCTCGGGTGATCACACAATGTTCTGTGCATATATTTATTTACTTAACAGGTTATTTTATAATGAGTTTATGTGTGTGTCACTTTCATTACACTATGAGCTCCTTGAGGGAGAGACTAACATATTCATCTCTAAATCCCTAGTGCCTAGCATAGTACCTTACCATTTAAGTGCTTAGTAAATGTTTATTAATGAATCAATAGATGACCACATATGTTTCCCTGGACTTTTGTCAGCCCACTATTATTCTTCCTCTGTATATTTTTCCTGGAGAATCTTTGTTGTTTTCAGTTAGAAGTAATCAAGATGGTGTTATGTCCAGGGGACTCTGTAATCACCATACCCTGCATATCCTGCCCCAGACCACAGCAGCACAACACCATGAGGTCCCCAAGATAGAAAAATACACAAAAGATAATGGCAAAGGAATGCAGAGTAGCACTTTTTTAACTAGGCTTTTGCCCCCAAAACTCAACAAATACAATACTTGTAAGCTGGAATGAACCAAATGGCACCTTCGTTTTCTTATAAACCCAATTCAACATATCTAGCAGTACTAGAGGAGCAGGAATAGGGTACATGTTTGCCCCTGGTGCTTAGCATTAAGCCAGCTGAGGCCCCATTCAGGTTATTGGCCTCCAGACAGATTATCAGTCCCACAGAGGGGGAATAAACAGAAGAGTCAGTGAGGTGGCCTGGACTTCTCCTTTGTGAGTATGATTACCACTTTTGAGACATGAGTGTGATAGGAAGAAATGGGAGCTGTCCAGGTTTGGCAGGCTCTGAGTCTAGAGAAGTCTTATCCCCATCCCCCAAAACAACTACACAGAGTTTCAAATATGGTACCTCAGTGCTTTATCCTGAATTTACCTTGCCTTCTACTGTTCTCTAGCTTTGAGCAATTCGTACCATTAGGGTGTTCTTTATTATCCTCATAATGCTGTCCCTGGTCTTTTTTTTCCTATTTAAACATAGAATCACAGATATAAGTGAGTGTGGCATTCTCTAGAAGCACATAGGTATTTAGACAAAAAGCAGAATTAAATATTCTAATCATGAAATCTTGTTTCCTTTTCCATTTAGATAATATCATTATGTACCAAGCATGATGATTGTTTCATCAAGTCTACAATAACTGTTAATTTCCTTACCTTCCTTTTGTTTTCCCTTCAAAAAATATTGTGTGGCTCGAGAGATCTTTAGGTTCCTGTTGAAATAAAATTTTCTGTTGACCTCATCTTCTTTCTTTCCTATAGTTTCCATTCTAGCTGAGACAGAAGAAATCAAGGCCATTTTGAAGGACAAGGGAATTGATGTGGAGACCATTGCTGAGGTGCACCCCATCAGAGTACAACCAGCTTGTATTCTCAGCCACATTTATTCCAGCCTAGGTAAGGAGATTGGCCAGCCTGCTAGAATCAAAGCATTATTTGATACAGGCTGGTTTCCTTCCTTTTTATTTTTTTCTTGATCTTGTATTGCTTTCTGCATCTGAAAAGGAATTTAGAGTCTCTGGAATCTAAGTTTCTAACCCTATATATCCTGAGCAGGCTTGATAATTTTCAGTGTGTTTTATGAACTCTTTGGTACAGAGGGCATGACTGTTATCAGGCAACTTTGTATCTTCATTCCAAGTGTGTGCTTAACCAACTTGTTCTTCTCCCCTTTCTTGGGACCTATATTTCCATTTTGAAAAATGCTAACTTTATATACATTAATAGCCAAGGAACTTGTTTTTAGTTCTTTATACTTTGTCATGTAATGAATTAGTTGACAATATTTTAAAATTCCATTTCTTAATCTAATACTTATTTTTAGTACTTATTTTTTATTCAACTTATATATTAAATTTGGTGATAGACACATTAAACAAATTACTACAAGTTAAAAATTTATGCAAGTTACTACAAATTTCACATTAAACAAATTACTACATTGTTAAAAAAAGGGTGTGCAAAATTTCTAAACCACCCTTGTGGAAGGCTGAATAGTGGCCCCAAAAGATATTCAGGCCCTAATCCCTGGAACCTGTGAACATTACCATTTAAGGCAAAAGGGATTTTGTGGGTATGATTAGGTTAAGGAGATTGAGATTGGTGGGGAGGATTATTTTGGATTATTCAGGTGGGCCCTAAGTATAATCACAAGTCTCCTTATAAGAGATACCCAGAGGGAGATCAGACTGTAGAAGTAAGAGATGTGATGACAGAAGCAAGTGATCAGAGTGATAAGGCTGTTAGGCTTATCCTCTAGAAGCTGGAAGAGTCAAGGAACAGATTCTCCCCTGGAGCCTCCAAAAGCAACCAGCCCTGCTTGACACCTTGATTTTTATTTTACGTCATAGTAGCCATAAGGTTCATTTTGGACTTCTCATCTCCAGAACTGTAAGAGTATAAGTGTATGTTGTTTTAAGCTACTGAGTTTATGTTACTTTGTCATAGCACCAATGGGAAATTAATACAATCTTAAATCAAGCCACAAAGTAAATTTATAAATAAAGAATGTACCTTACATAGTAGGTTGCCACTTACAAACCCTAGTTGTGTGTGTACTTTTTTTCTTCACCAATAGTGGTCTGTTAGTAATTAAAGCCAAACCAAATTTTGTCCAGCTCAAAACCAGCCTCCATCCCTTTTTACTAACACCTACTCTGAACACTCAATTTCTGTGGCAGTTATGTAGGTCTAAATTGAGAGGGAATCAACCAAGGAGGGAAGGACCAACAGTCAGAGCTGACTGTTCTCTATCTTTCCTAGCACCCACATTTTATGCCAGCATGACCTGAACTCCCAGAGCTATTAACATTACATTTGGCTTTAGGAATATGTGGATTTCCCCCACTCTTCCATTCTAGCTATAATGTAGAAAATCCCTTTTCTTTTTAAATTAAGTGCAAAGTTGGAAGTTCCTAAAGAAATTTTACCAAAAAAATGGAAAACTAAAATATAAACACATAGAAATTATCAAGTTTATTGAATATAGGTCTCAGGTCCTAATAAATAAAACCTAGCCACAAATTAGCTTGAATAGTACAAATTACTGAACCCCTGGTTTCCTCCACTGACTCAGCCCTATTAGTGGTAAATGCCAAGTCAAGACTCTGAAACTTCTGAGATTAATTTGGATTGATGCTTTACTAGGTGGGATGGGGTACCTCAGTCCTTTCTAGAACCTGCTTCCTGGGGTTTTTTTTAATCTCCTTGGCTATTCCCTCTAGCCTCAGACTATAATGTATTCCTAGTCTCCAGATACCAGTACCCTAGCACTAAATCTCTTGAAATAAGGAAGGTATTTCTCTATCTAGCCCAAATCTTACTCCATGAATATTATTTGATCTTGTAATCACTATCTTCTTTGCCCTTCTGAGAAGTCTCTGTGGTTTGGGGCTTGTGGAAGTCCTGTTGATGCCTTTGATGTGATTCTCTCTGGCTCTCACTTAAAAGTTGATGCCTTTTACCCTTTTCTTCTTCACATCCATTGTTGTAAACTCAGCATAATCTTACTAGGATATAGGTAACTTCCAAGGTCTGGGACTTCATTCCTGGAATCTACCTGCATCACATCAGATCTCTCTAACAAACAGAAGCAAACTCCTTACTGACTACTTTTTCAAAGTCTGCACTTTGTTTTGGGCCTCTTACGAAGTTATTATTTCCTAGCCAGAGAAAATAGGGACTACTAGGTCTTCGGGACTTCAGTTTAATGAATGCACAAACATTTCAGGGACTCAAGTAGCAAGTTATATTTATATTCCAAATGTGCTCCTTCATTCGCTTCGTTCATTCATTCTTTCATAAGGCTCTATTGCTTACTTTTATGTACCAGGCACTGGGCGTGATGCTGTGAGAGACATAGACATATAACCAAATAATTATAGTACAGTCTTAAAAATGCTATAACAACGGCATTACGTACAAAGTACAGGAGAAAGAGAATAGATTTGCCTGGGAAGGTCAAGAAAGGCATGTTTTGATGATTTATAAAATGAGTGACTCTTCATAATTCTATTATTGCAATAATTTCACAATAACAAAAATGCTTTCTTTTAAATTTATTTATTTTTGGCTGCGTTGGGTCTTCGTTGCTGTGCGCAGGCTTTCTCTAGTTGTGGTCAGCAGGGGCTACTCTTCGTTGCGGTGCATGGGCTTCTCATTGTGGTGGCTTCTCTTGTTGCAGAGCACGGGCTCTAGGCACCTGGGCTTCAGTAGTTGTGGCACGCAGGTTCAGTAGTTGTGGCTCATGGACTCTAGAGCTCAGGTTCAGTAGTTGTGGTGCCCAGGCTTAGTTGCTTTGTGGCATGTGGGATCTTCCCAGACCAGGCCCGAGCCCATGTCCCCTGCATTGGCAGGCAGATTCTTAACTACTGCACCACCAGGGAAGCCCCAAAGTTGCTTTAGGGATATATTGAATGACAGCTGTAATTCCACCAAGGAAAACAGGCTATTTCTTCACCAGGTATGTTCATTTATATATGTTCCCAGAAGTGGGATTCTGTGCCTCACCTCAAACACTCAGTATTTCAGTTCTATAATATTTTTTTTAATTTTTAAATATTATGTTGTTAATCAACTTTGGGAACATAAGAACTTTATAGGAGAGTGCTGTCAGAAACATGGTGGAGTGAAAAGCTACCTTTTTCTCTCCCCTTGAAGCTACAACCAGTAAAACATCTACAACACAACGAAGGTGCCTTTGCCCAACACAACAGGATGCCAGAGAATTCCACACATCTGTACATCTATAGGTGGGTGAACTGGAACACATAGAGGAGGCAGAACCGAGGAAACAGTGGAGTTGGTACCTGCAGTCCCAGCCCTCTGACTGTGACAGCTGAGCCCATAGCTTCAGAAAACCCAATAGCAGCAGGGGAAGCAGCACGCATGACTCTGCCTGCCACCACAGGTAACTTAGCAGCAGGAACAGTGGGGCCTGGGACCCCATCCCTCCAGTCACTGAGGAACCCATGACCCCAGACTCTTGCCCCACTATTTGCATTGGCAGAGCCCCCGAACCTGACAGCACCAGACACAGTGGAGGCATCTGTGCAACCCCAGCTTCCCCTCCCACACTGTTCCCCTCCCCCCACAGCAGAGCCTGTGTCTCAGGGGATCTCCCACAAAAGAGAAGAGCCCATCATCCCAGTAATAACAGCAGCTCTGGCAGAAGCAATACAGCAGTAAGCCTAGAGGCACAAGAAGCAACAGCAAAAGCACAGAGCCACACCTGTTACACATATGGTGGAGGCTGGAAAGTGCCAACTCTCAAGTATAACCAGAGGTAGCTCAGGTGAGCGAAACCAAAAACTTGTGTGATAGCGCCACCTACTGGAAAGCAAAAGAAAGGATTGTAACTCCTAACGGGTCATTTAACTTCAAATGTGCCAGCAGAGGAACAATTCATCAAGCAATATGAAGAATCACAGTAACACTATATCACAAAAAGAAAATGACAATTCTCCAGAAGCCAAATTTAAAGTCATGGAATATTGAGATCTAACTGATAGAGCCATCATATAGAGCCATCAAAATAGCCATCATGAAGAAACTCAATGAGATACAAGAAAACTCAGAAAGGCAGTGTAATGAGCTCAGGAATAAAATTAATGAACAGAAGGAATACTTTACCAAAAAGATTGAAACTCTAAAGAAGAACCAAACAGAAATTCTGGAAATGAGAAACACAATAAACAAGATGAAAATGCATTAGAAAGGATTGGAAATAAAGCAGATAATATGGAAGAGAGCATTAGTGAACTCAAAGATAGAAACCTAGAAATGATACAAGTAAAAGAGGAAAGAGAAGTAAGACATATATAAAAAGAGGAAATCCTATGAGAGCTACACATCTCTTTTAGGAAAGGCAGCATTGGGATAATAGGTATCCCAGAAGAAGAGAGGAAGAGCAATTATTTAAAGAAACAATAGCTGAGATCTTCCCAAACTTGGGGAAGAAACTGGACAATCAAGTCTGTGAAGCAATGAGAACACCTAATTAAACTCATTGCAAAAAGACCTTTTCCAAGACACATTAAAATTGTCAAAAGTTAATGACAAAGAGGGGACTTCCCTAGTTTAGCAGTAGTGAAGACTCTGTGCTCTCAATGCAGTTCCCTGGTCAGGGAACTAGATCCCACATGCATGCAGCAACTAAGAGTCCACATGCCGCAACTAAGGAGGCATCGAGCAACAACTAAAGAGCACTCCTGCTGCAACTAAGGATCCCACGTGCTGTAAGTAAGGAGCCCACCTGCCACAACTAAGGAGCCTGCCTGCTGCAACTAAGACCCAGCGCAACCAAATAAATACAATTTTTTAAAAAATAAAGTTAATGACAAAGAATTTTAAAGGCAGCCAGGGAAAAAAGGATGGTACCCTACAAAGGAACCCCTATTAGGCTATCAGCAGATTTCCCAGCAGAAACCCTAACATCCAGGAGAGAGTGAAATGACATTTTCAAAATACTGAAAGAAAAACTGTCACCCCGGAATACTGTATCTAGCAAAATTATCATTCAGATATGAAGGAGAAATAAAGTCTCCCAGACAAAAGCTGAGGGAATTCATCAACACTAGACCTGCCTTACAAGAGATATTGAAAGGAGCTCTTCTACCAGAAACAAAATAGCAAAAATACACAAAACTTTAAGCAGGGTGATAAATAGAATCAGAAAACTGTAGTCTTTATCAGAATAGATGTTTAAACACTATTATAAAGGTTAAAGGGGAAAAAAGAAAGCAGAAAAATAATTATAGCTATCTTATTTTGGTAACAAACCCACAACCATAAAAAGGGATAATTTGAGACAACAAAAACACTAAAAGGGGAGGAGGAAAAGGATGGAATTCATATAGGTGAGTGAACATAAGATGCTATCAGCAGAAAAAGGACTATTTTATCTATGAGAAATTTTATACAAACCTCATGGTAACCACAAAAATAAACATAAAATAGAGACACACACACACAGAGAAGAAACTGAGAAAAATATCACAGAAAACCATCAAACCAAAATGGCAGACGGAAACAAAAGGAAAAAGAAACAGTGGAGATATAGAGCTACCAGAAAACAAAAGATAAAATGGCAGTATTAAGTCCTCATATATCAATAATCAACCTAAATATAAATAAATTGAATTCACCAAATGACACACAGTGGCTGGATGGATTAAAAAACAAGACCCAACTATTTGCTGCCTCCAAGAGGCACATCTCAACTCTAAAGACAAACATAGGCCGAAGGGAAGGGATGTAAAATGATATTCCAAGCAAATAGCAGCCAAATGAAGGCAGGTGTAACCATATTCATATCAGATGAAATAAAGCCAAAAAAGGTAACAAGAAATAAAAATGGACAGTATATAATGATAAAAGGGACAGTTCATCAAAAGACATAACAGTGATTAGTATATACGCACCTAACATAGGAGCACCAAATTGTATAAAACAATTATTAACAGGCCTAAAGGGAGAAATTGACAGCAACACAATAATAGTAGGGGACTTTAACACCCCACTTAACATCAGTGGTTAGATCATCCAGACAGAAAGTCAACAAGGAAACAATAGTCTTAAATGAAACTTTTGACCAGATGGATTTGATAGATTTGTATAGAACATTCCATCCAAATGCAGCAGAATACACATATGTTCTCAAGTGTATATGAAACTTTCTCAAGGATAGACCATATTTTGGGACACAAAACAAGTCTCAATAAATTTAAGAAGATTGAAATCACATCAAGCATCTTTTCTGATCACAATGGAATGAAACTACAAATCAACTACAAGAAGAAAACTGGAAAAATCACAGATATGTGCAGAATGAATAGCATCCTACTGAACAACTATTGGGGCAACGAAGAAATCAAAGGAGAAATCAAAAATTACTTGAAAACAAATGAAAATGAAAATACGACATATCAAAATCTATGGGATGTAACAAAAGCTGGGAGGGAGGTTTATAGCAATACAGGCCTACCTCAAGAAACAAGAAAACTGAGCAGCACCAGAAACCAGAGCCCAGGCTCCAGGACCAAATGTTGGCCTGGGCCAGGAGCTGGACCCCCACAGACTCACAGGACCCTCAAAGAGCTGCTGCTGCCAGGGGAGTCACTGGAACTCAGATGTCCCATCCTTGTGTTACCTTGCCAGCTCTGAGGTGGGGCCTGACAGTGGAAACCCCATCCCCTGCCCACAGGTAGAGAAGAATTTTTTTTTAGAAAGAAACAAAACTCTCAGATAAGCAGTCTAACCTTACACCTAAAGGAACTAGAAAAAGAAAAACAAACAAAACCCAAGTTAATTGAAGGGAGGAAATAATAAAGATCAGAGTTGAAATAAATGAAATAGAGGCTAAAAAGGCAATAGAAAAGATCAATGAAACTAAGAGCTGTCTTTAAAAAGATAAACAAAATCAGCAAACCATTAGCTAGACTCACTAAGAAAAAAAGAGAGAAGGCCCTGATAAACAAATCAGAAGTGAAAGAGGATAAATAACAATGGATACCACAGAAGTACAAAGAATTATAAAAGAATATTATATAAACAGCCATACACCAACAAATTGGACAACCTAGAAGAAATGGACAGATTCTTAGATTTATACAACCTTCCAAGACCAAACCATGAAGAAATAGAAAACTTGAGTAGACCAAGTACTATTACAGAGGTTGAAACAGTAATCAAAAAAGCTCCCCCAAAACAAAAGTCCAGGACCAGACAGCTTCACAGGTGAATTCTACCAAACATTCAAAGAAGATTTTATACCTATCCTTCTCAAACTATTGCCAAAAAATTGAAGGGAACACTTCCTAACTCATTTTACAAGGCCAACATCACACTGATGTCAAAACCAGACAAAGACAACACAAAAAAAGAAAATTACAGACCAGTATTTCTGATAAACATAGATGCAAAAATCCCCAACAAAATATTAGCAAACCAAATTCAACATCTAAAGCAAACCAAATTCAACATCTAAAGGGTCCTACACCATCCATGATCAAGTGGGATTTATTCCAGGGATGCAAGGATGGTTCACCATCTGTAGATCAATCAACGTGATACACCATATTAACGAAATGAAGGATTAAAAACCATATTATCATCTCAGTAGATGCAGAAAAAGCATTTGACAGAACTTAACCCTCATTCATGATAAAAGCTCAATAAAGTGGGTATGCAGGGAACATACCTCAACAAAATAAAGGTCATATATGACAAACCCACAGCTAACATCATACTCAATGGTGAAAAATTGAAAGCTGTCTCTCTAAGATCAGGAACAAGACAAGGATGCCCACTCTTGCCACTCCTATTCAACATAGTATTAGAAGTCCTAGCCTGAGCAGTTAGGAGAGAAAAAGAAATAAAAGGCATCCAAATTGTAAAGGAAGAAGTAAAACTGTCACTATTTGCAGATGACATGATTTTATATAGAGAGAACCCTAACGACTCCACCGAAAAACTATTAGAAATAATAAATGAATACAGCAAAATTTCAGGATACAAAATCAAAATATAAATATCTGTTACATTCCTATATGCTAACTATGAGCTAGCAGAAAGAGAAATTAAGAAACTAGGAATATGCTCAACATTGTTAATTATCAGAGAAGTGCAAATTAAAACCACAGTGAGATATCACCTCATGCCTGTCAGAATGGCTATCAAAAAGAACACAAATAACAGATGTTGGAGAAAAGGGAAGCCTTGTACACTGTTGGTGGGAATGTAAATTGGTGCAGCCATGTGGAAAACAATATGGAGGTTTCTCAAAAAACTAAAAATAGAACTACCATATGACCCAGCAATTCCACTCCTGGCTATATATCTGAAAAAAATGAAAATACTAATTTGAAAACATGCGTGCACCCCAATGTTCACATTCACAGGAGAAGTATTTACAGTAACCAAGATATGGAAGCAACCGAAATGTCCATCAACAGATGAATGGATAAAGAAGATGTATACACACAATGAAATACTACTCAGCCATATAAAAGAATGAAATTTTGCCATTTGCAACAACATGGATGGACTTGGAGGGTGTTGTGCTAAGTGAAATAAGTCAGACAGAGAAAGACAAATACTGTATGATATCACTTATATGAGGAATCTAAAAATACAACAAACTAGTGAGTATAACTAAAACGAAACAGACTCACAGATATAGAGAACAAACTAGTGGTCAGCAGTAGGGAGTGGGAAGGGGGAAGGGGCACGACAGGGGTAGGGGATTCAGAAGTACAAACTACTATGTATAAAATAAATATACTACAAGGATATATTGTACAGCACAGCGAATATAGCCAATATTTTATAATAACTATAAATGGAGTATAATCTTTAAAAATTGTGAATCACTATGTTGTACACCTGAAACATAATATTGTACATCAACTATACCTCAATAAAAATTTTGAAACATGATTTCTGGTGTATTGATAATTATTAAAATAATCCACTAAAATCTAAATACTGTACTCTGCTAACTTGATATCTACAATCATCCCTTTAAAATATACATGAGCAAGATATTCAACAACAACAACAACAACAAAATGACAATATCTAGGAATTAACCAAGAAGGTAAAAGACCTATACAGTGAAAACTATAAGACATTGTTGAAAGAAATTGAAGAAGAAACAAATAAATGGAAAGATATTCCACGTTCATGGATTGCAGTAATTAACATTGTCAAAATGTCCTTATTAAGCAATCTACAGATTCAATGTAATCCTTATCAAAATCCCAAGGACATTTTTCGCAGAAATAGAAGAAAAAATTCTTAAATTTATATGGAACCACAAAAGGCCCCAAATAGCCAAAGTAATCCCGAGAAAAAAGAGCAAAGCTGGAAGTATCACACTCCCTGATTTCAAACAGCAAAGCCACAGTAATCAGAACAGCATGGTATTGGCAGAAAAACAGACACATAGATCAATGGAACAGAATTGAGAGTCCAGAAATACACCCATGCATATATGGGCAAGTAATTTATGACAAAAGAGCAAAGAACATACAATGGAGAAAGGATAGTATCTTCAATAAATGGTGTTGGGAAAACTGGACAGTCACATGAAAAAATATGAAACTAGACCACTGTCTCACACCATACACAAAAATTAACTCAAAATGGATTAAAGACTTGAATATAATACCTGCAACTGTAAAACTCCTTGAAGAAAACATTGACAGTACACTCTTTGACATCAGTCTTACCATTCTTTCTAGCTATGTCTCCTCAGGCAAGGGAAACAAAAACAAAAATAAACAAATGGGATTAACATTAAACTGAAAAGCTTCTGCACAGCAAAGGAAACCATCAATAAAATGAAAAGACAACCTACCAAATGGGAGAAGATATTTGCAAATGGTATATCTGATGAGGGGTTAATATCCAAAATATATATAAAAAAAACTCATACAACTCAACAACCAACCTGATTAAAATGAGCAGAGGAACTGAATATACATTTTTCCAAGAAGACTTACAGATGGCCAATAGGCACATGAAAAGATGTTAAATATCACTAATTGTTAAGGAAGTGCAAGTCAAAAACCACAAAGAGATATCACCTCATACTTATAAGATTGAGTGTTATGAAAAAGACAGGAATAGAATACTACTTAGCCATAAAAAAGATGAAACCTTGCCATTTGTGAAAACATGGATGGACCTTGAGGGTGTTATTGTAAGTGAAATAAGTCAGACAGAAGGAGAAACACTGTATGATTTCACTCATGTGGAATATAAAAAAAACTATTAAACAAAAGCAAACATGTAGATACAGAGAAAAGAGTAGTAGTTACCAGAGGAGAAGGAACTGGAGAGTAGGGGGTGTGAAATCAATGTTTCCTCAATAAAAAAAAGAACTTTATAAATATTAAACTCAAATCTTTCTGTAATGCTAATTCTTTTCCAATTAGTGCACAGAGATACATTTTCATAGTTATATTCAGTGTGTACATATTAACTTGTGCTGTTTTTTCACTTATTCTTTCATGTAAGTATTTCCACATGTTGAAAGAGCTATATATTCATCAAATTTAAATAATTGTTTCCTTATTATTGGATACTTGAATTGTTTTCCAAACTTTTTATCCTTCTATGAATACCTTTTTATAGGCATTCATACATATACTCCTGTTTCCTTGGAGTATATTCTTAGAAAAAGGATTCTGGATAAAAGTATGAACAGCTTTTTAGCTCTTGTTACATGCTGCTGGATTATTCTTTAGCAAGACCAACCAATTTTTAGTGACATCAATAAATATAAAATATACCTTTTTATTAATATTTTTACTACACCATCAATGTTGGGTTTTTATCATTTGCTTTTGTTAGATCAATAGTTTTAATACACATCAAGTTATTCTAGTTTCCTTTCTTTAATTCCCAGTGAGGGTATGTATTTTTTCATTTTTGCTTCACTTTTTAAAAAACTGTGTCTCCTATTGCTTGTATATCTATCAGGATCTGTACATTTTTGTATATATTTATCAATTCTTTATATTTTATTTAAGCTTTTGTCAATGAGGCTTGCGTTGTATATATTTCCTATTCTATAACTTTCTTTTAGATAATTATTTTCTTGCCTTTGTGCAACTTTTTCAACATCAGATACATCCATTTTATCAAGATGTATCTTTCATTTCTTCAGGAATTGTGAGTTTATCTCCTAGTTTCATTTGAATAGATATACTATTCTCATTCTCTCCAGTTTTCACAAGTAGCAGGTTATCTGATTCCAAATTCCTATATACATGTTGACTGCAGGGAACTGGAAGATAGAGAAAAGTACAAAAGAAAAGATAAAAATCTTTAAATTATAAATCTGTAATTCTCCAGTCTCGGGAAACCACTGTTTCCATTTTGGAGTATTTGCTTCCAATCATTTTTTGTAAAGTAAATATACAATTGTTTTTAGAAAAATGGTGTCAGAAAGAACAGTCTACAGTCTGTTTCTTGCAGCATAATATATGCTGAACCCTATTATATTTTCTTAAATAACCCCCTACAACAGTATTTTAATATCTATGTTAGCATAATATCATGAATTGGTTTTTGGTCATACTGATGATAATTTTTTTTCATAAAATAAATAGCCTTTTTTCTCTATTTACTTTGCACATTATCTACTTATATTCTTTTCCCATTTTTCTACTGGAAAATTGTCAGTTTCTTATTGGTTTATACAAGATTTATTATCCATGAGGGATGCTAACACTTTGTCTTCCATATGTTATTGCAATATGTTGCTATTTTACTATTTGCCCTTTAATTTTACATTTATTTTGATATAGAGAAGTTTTACATTTTTATGAAGTAAAATTTTCTCCTTTTTGATTTCTTTTTTGCTGTTATGCTCAGAAAGATCCATCCCTAGATCAGCCACATTTTCACTGCATTTTCTCTTAGTTCTTTATGGTTACAATTTTACATGTAACTCTTAGTCTGGAATTTTAAGTTTAGTTTACCTTATGAGGTAAGAATTATAACTTGTTTGCCAAATACTTTCCAGCACTGTTGATTGAATAGTTCATATAAACACTCTTTTGAAATGCCACCTTTATCATTTAGTGTACATTCATAGAATCACACAAGTATGTGAATACACACACAAGTATGTGTATGCTTCTGGTCTTACTTTTCGGTGATGTTGATCAGTTTCTCCTTTCCTAGTACCACAGTTTTTAAGTTATCATAGTTTCAGCCTCACCAATGATTAGAGAAATGTAAGGTAAAACAACAATGAAATATAAGGTTTTGCCTATCAATTTTATAAAAGCTAAGATTGATAATATCCAGTGCTGGTGATTATGTGGGGAAATGAACACTCTCAGCACTCCTGGTAGTAATGTAAATCAGAGGCAGTTTGGCATCACCTATAAAAAATTTTAATGACCATACCTTTGTCCAACAACCTTACTTCTAGGAATCTATCCTATATAACACTCACATGAGTGCATAAGAATATATGTACAAAGATGTTCATTACAACATAATTTGTTGTATGGCAAAACAACATTTAGAAGCAACCTATTGTATATGAACAAGAACGGTTGAATTATGATATGTTGTGCCACAGTTTAAAAGAATAAGGTAGACTTTCAGCTTCCAGCTATGTTGAAATAGCTTTTATCAGACTAAGCTTCATAGTAAGAACAACTACTCTGGTTGGATTTTAAAAATAAAAGTGAATGAAAGCGTCAGAAAGTAATTAAGACAGCCAAGACATGAGAAGCCAAAACCCTGGAGAGAAGAGGACCTCAGAGAAGTAAGCTCACCTCTCTCTGTGCACTCTCCTTTTGAGGCATTTGCTACTGCTTAAGCTGTGCTTGCATGGAGTGAGGGGCCAAGAAACCAAGTATAAATTGGCACTGCTAGGAAGACAGAAATTCCATTTCAGGACCTTTTTATGTGGAAGAGGCTATGATAAACACCTGAGGCTTTCAGTTGGATCCCTGAAGGATGGGCTACACCCTAAAAGTAAAGGCAAATCAGAAATAGACCATTTCTCGGAAAGTCTGAAACACGAAGCCTAAAACACAAATAAATGGAAATACATCCATGTTCATAGATTGGAAGAGTTAATATTGTTAAGACATCAGTACTATCCAAAATGATTGACAGATTCAATACAATCCCTATCAAAAACCCAATGACATTTTTAGCAAAAATAGAGAAGTTCTTCCTAAAATTCATATAGAATCTCAAGGGACCCCAAAATAATCTGGAAAAAGAACAAAAATGGAAAACCTACATTCCCTGATTTCATAACTTACAAAACTACAGTAATCAAAAGAGTATAGTATTAGCATAAGGAAATCTGTAGAAAAATGGAATAAAATAGAAATCCCAGAAATAAACCCTTACAGATATGGTCAAATGATTTTTGACAAAGATGCCCAGTCCATTCACTGGGTGAAAGAACAGTCTTCTCAAGACATGGTGCTGGGAAAACTGGATATCCAGGTGCAAAAGAATGAAGTTGGACCCTTGCTTTATACCATATACAAAAATTAACTCAAAATGGATCAAAGTCCTAAACCCAAGAGCTAAAATTATAAAACCCTTAGAAGAGAATAGAGGGGAAAGCTTCATAACATTGGATTTGGCAATGATTTCTTGGAAATAACACCAAAAGCACAGGCAACAAAAGAAAAATTAGATAAGTTAGACTTCATCAACATTTAAAACTTATGTGTCAGTGAGACCAGCTCGGTGCTTTGTGACCACCTAGAGGGGTGGGATAGAGAGAGTGGGAGGGAGACGCAAGAGGGAGGTGATATGGGGTTATATGTATACGTATAGCCAATTCACTTTGTTATACAGCAGAAACTAACACAACATTGTAAAGCAATTGTGCTCCAATAAAGATGTTAAAAAAAAACTTATGTGCATCAAAGAACACCATCAAAAGTGTGAACAGACAACCCATAGAATGAGAGAAAATATTTGCGGATCATATATCTGGCAAAGTGTTAATATCCATAATGTATAAAGAACTCATACAACTCAACAACAAAAACCAAAGCAACCCCCCAAAATCATCTATAGATCCAATGCAATCCTATCAAAATTCCAATAGCATTTTTCACAGAAATAGAAATAACAATTCTAAAATTCATATGGAAACATGAAAGACTCCTTATAGACAAAGCAATCCTGATAAAGAAGAACAAGACTGAAGGCTTTAAACTTCCTGATTTCAAACTATATTACAAAACTATAGTAATCAAAAGAGTATGGTACTGGCATAAAAATAGACACATATACAAATGGAACAGAATCAAGGCCAGAAATAAACCCACACCTATATGGTCAACTAATGTATGACAAGGGAGCCAAGAATGCTAAATGGGACAAGGATGATCTCTGACAAATCATGCTGGGAAAACTGGATATCCACATGCAAAAGAATGAAATCAGACCCCTATCTTACACCATTCATAAAAATTAACTCAAAGTAGATTAAGCACACACACACACATACATGTCTTTTTGGCTGCATTGGGTCTTCATTGCTGTGCACAGGCTTTCTCTAGTTGTGGCGAGCAGGGGCTACTCTTCATTGTGGTGCATGGGCTTCTCATTGTGGTGGCTTCTCGTTGCAGAGTGTGGGCTCTAGGCGCATGGGCTTCAGTAGTTGCAGCACTCAGGCTCAGTAGTTGTGGCACATGGGCCCTAGAGCACATGGGCTTCAGTAGTTGTGGCACATGGGCTCACTAGTTGTGGTGTACAGTCTCTAGGGCACACAGGCTTCAGTAGTTACAGTGTGCAGGCTCAGTAGTTGTGGCGCATGGGCTTGGTTGCTCCACAGCATGTGGGACCTTCCCGGACCAGTGATCCAACCCATGTCCCCTGCATTGGCAGGCGGATTCTTAACCACTGTGCCACCAGGGAAATCCCAGATTAAGCACTTAAATGTAAGACGTAAAACTAAAATTCCTGGAAGAAAATATAAGGTAAAAGTTCCTTGACATCAGTCTTGGCAATGATTTTTTTAATATGACATGAAAAGCACAAGCAAAAAAGCAAAAATCAGTAAGTGGGACTACATCAAACTAAAAAGCTTTTGCCCAGCCAAAGAAAGAATCAAAAAAGTGTAAAGCCAACCTATGGGCTGGGAGAAATTATTTCCAAATCATATATCTGATAAGGGGTTAATATCCAAAAAATATAAAGAACTCATACAACTCAATAGCAAAAAAGGAAACAATTTAATTTAAAAAATGGACAGAGGAGGGCTTCCCTGGTGGTGCAGTGGTTGAGAGTCTGCCTGCCGATGCAGGGGACACGGGTTTGTGCCCCGGTCCGGGAAGATCCCACATACTGCGGAGCGGCTAGGCCCATGAGCCATGGCCGCTGAGCCTGTGCGTCTGGAGCCTGTGCTCTGCAACGGGAGAGGCCACAACAGTGAGAGGCCTGCGTACCACAAAAAAAAAAAAAAAATGGACAGAGGACTTGAATAGACACTTTTCCAAAGAAGACATCCAAATGACCAATAAGTACATGAAAAGGTACTCAACATCACTAACCATCAGGGAAATGCAAATCAAAACCACAGCATGATACCACCTCATCCCTGTTAGAATGGCTGCTATCAAAAACAAAAACAAAACGAGACAACAAAGGCTGGGAAGGATATAGAGAAAAGGAAACCCTTGTACACTGTTGGTGGGAATGTAAATTGATAGAGCTACTATGGAAAACAGTATGGAGGTTCCTCAAAAAATTAAAAATAGAACTACCATATGATCCAGAAATCCCACATCTGGGTATATATCTGAAGGAGATTAGATATCTGCACTCCCTTGTTTATTGCAGTGTATTCACAATAGCCAAGACATGAAAGCAACCTAAGTGTACGTCAACAGATAAATGGGTAAAGAAAATGTGGTGTGTGTGTGTATAACAATAGAATATTATTCAGCCACGAGAAAAAGGAAATCCTGCCATATGTGCCAATATGCATAGATCTTGAGGGCATTTTGCTAAGTGAAATAAGTCAAACAGAGAAAGACAAATACTTATGGTCTCACTTATATATGGAAGCTAAAAACATCAAACTCATAAAAACAGTAGAATGGTGGTTGCCAGGAACTGAGGGGTGGAAGAAATGGGGAAGTGTTGGTCAAAGGTTACTAACTTTCAATTTTAGGATGAATACATTTCTGGGATGTAATGTACAGCACAATGACTATAGTTAACAATAACACATTGTATACTCAAAAGTTGCTATGAGAGTAGAGCTTGTTATAGTCTCACCATAACAACAACAAAATGGAAGCTATTTGAGGTGAAGGATGCATTAACTAACCTTATTATGGTAAACATTTCACAGTATATCTGCACATCAAGTCATCACATTGTACACCTTAAACTTATACAACGTTATATGTCAATTATATCTCAGTAAAGCTGGAGGAAATTTTTTAAAATAAAAAATCACACAAATACAATTTAAAAAGGCAAAGGACTTGAATAGACATTTTTCCAAAGAACATATACAAATGGTCAATAAGCACATGAAAAGAGGCTCAACAACACTAATCATTTGGGAAATGCCAATCAAAATCTCAGTGATATATCACTTCACACTCATATAATAGCATGGCTATTTTAAAATAAATAAATAAAACCAAAAAATAACAAGTGTTGATGAGAATGTGGAGACATTGGAACCCTTATGCTCACTTGGTTGGAATATGAAATGGTGCAGCCACTGTGGAAAACACTGTGGCAAGTTCATAAAAATTAAACATAGAATTGACCATCAATTGCACTTCTATATATACTTCTATATATACTACCCAAAGGAAGGGAAAGCAGGAACTCAAAACAGATATTTGTTCACTAATGTTCAAAGCAGCATTAGTCCCAGTACCAAGAGGTAGAAATAACCCAACTGTTCATTGACAGATGAATGGATAAACAAACTTTTGTATATATATGATAATATATTTTATATATTATATATATAGGAATATTATTCATCTTTTTATTTAAAGGATGGAAATTCTAACACATGCCACAACATAGATGTACCTTAAAGACATTATATTATACTAAGTGAAGCAAGCCAGATAAAAAAGGATAAATATGTATGATTCCACCTATATGAAGTACTTGGTGTAGTCAAACTTATAGAGACAGAATATAGAATGGTGATTGCTATTACAGAATTAAAGGGTGGTTGCCAGAGGTGGAGGGTAATGGGGAGTTACTGTTCAGTGGGTAAAAAGTTTCTGTTTGGGATGATGAAAAGTCCTGGAGATGGATGGTGGTGATGGTTGCAGAACAATGTGAATGTACTTAATGCCACTGAGCTGTATGTTTAAAATGTTAAACTTTATGTTATATATATTTTACTACAATATAAGTCAATTAAATTTTAATATATTTTTTGAAACACAGATAATTCACATTTTGGGAGTTATCAGATGGGACTCATAAACTATGTTAATATATTCCAAAAATAGGTTTAGAAGATGAATTTCACTAGAAAACTATCAATAGAATGTATAAAAAAGGATCAAATAGAATTTCAAAACTGAAAAATACAATAAATGAAATTAAGAATGCAATAGATGAGGTTAACACCATATGAGACACAGCAAAAGAGAAGATTAATGAACTGAAAAGTAAATCGGTAGAAAATACCCCGTTAAAGCACATAGAAAAAAGGATGGAAAATTAAAAGAGCATTAAGAGACAGAGGGAAAAGGTCTGGAGCTCAAGAACAAGAAAAAGAATGGAACTGAAACTATTTGAAGAGATAACAATGAAAATTTTTTCAAAACTTGGTGAAGATAATCAAGTTACACTTTCAAAAAGGCTAAACATCTGTGAGCAACATAAATACAAACCTAAATTTAATAATCAAACCTCTGTAAACCAAGACAACGAGAAAATCTTAAAAGAGACAGAGTTAAGAAAAGATACATTGCTTTCAAAGGAACAGTGATCAAGCATACAGATGACTTTTCAACAAAACCAATGAACTCCGCAGAACAACTGAAGGACACTTATAAATTACTAGGAGAAAATAACTGCCAGACTATAATTCTATATAATTCTATATCCAGGGAAAATATCCTTCAGAAATAAAGGTGATATTAAGGCATGTTCAGGTAAGTAAAAACTGAAAATATATTACTAGCAGACTCACACTAAAAGACACTAAAGGGAGTTCATTAGGCAGAAGAAAAATGATCACAGACAGAAGCATAGGAATGCAAGAAAAGAGAAATGGAAAGTGTAAATATAAAAGACTGTTGACTGTTTAAATCAACACTAATAACAATACCTTATGGATAAAATAACAAGTAGAAGTGAAATAAATGACAAAAATAGTAATAAATAAATAAAAGGCAGGACGTGAAGTCAAGATGTTATGAGATTCTTGCATTATTCAGGAAGTGTTAAAAACACTAATTTAACATAGCCTCTAATTAGTCAAGGATGCATGTTTTAATCTCGAGGGTAACTTTTGTCAAGTAGGAGTTCATGACAGAATTAAGCCCTACAGAAAATGGGGTTTTTCCATTCTCCCGAGGGTGGTGCACACTAGTTCCATTTTAAATACAAGGAAGATAAGTGAATATATGCAATGAATATCTAGATAATTAAGACGTAATCTCTGGTGGAATCCAGTTGAGAAGAGCTTCTCTGGAGTAACCATTAAAAGAATAATAAAAGAATGTCTTAAAAGCTGATGGAGGGGAAGTGCTACAATAAAATTCTTGATTAATCCAAAACAAGGCAAGAAAAGAGAAAAAAAGGAATAAATGGGACAAATGGAAATCAAGTAGTAATATGTAAGTTTTAAATCCAAATATTCAGTAATTGTATTAAATATAAATGGGCTAAATGCTTCAATTAAAAGACAGAGATTGTCAAGTTGCATAATAAAGCAAAATCCAACAACATACTACATAAAGGAGACTCACCTGAAATATAAGGACACAGGTTGAAAATAAAAGGATGGAAAACAATATGCCATGCAAATAGTAAACAAACTGAAACTGATGTAACTATGCTAATATCAAAGTTACTAAAGGCAAAAATATTAATAGAAATAATGAATAACATTTTATGGTGGTAAGGTGTCAGTTTAACAGGCAGCTATTAAAAATCTGAACATGCACATCCCCTGGGCCTATTATTTCCACTACTAGGTATATACTCAACAGAAATGCATACATATATGCTCTAAAAGACATGGACAATGTGCAGAAAAGAGTTAACATGACAGGTCAGAGAATGCTTTCCTTAGAAAGGCCTGCTTGCAAAGTTGGCCCTTGGCTGGCATCTGAAGACTTGGATTTCAGGAAGGTTTCCACCATCCCCTAACTAATAAGGACAGTTTGCTCTGTCTAAATTGAGCAAACAACATGGCTTGTGCTGAATACCTGATTTCCTTCTGAGAGTCTAGAGTTTTGGTGCAGGCCAGGCAGAAGGTGCTCACGTGACCAGCACTTAATAAAAATATTGAGTACTGAGTCTCTACTGCTGGTAGGCAACACTTCACATGTGTTGTTACAGTTTGATGCTGGAAGAATTAAACACGTGCTGTGTGACCCTACTGGGACAGGATATCGGAAGCTTGTTCCTGGTTTCCTTTAGACTTCGCCCCATGCATGTTTTTTTTCCTTTACTGATTTTGCTTTACATCCTTTTGCTATAATAAATATTAGTGACAAGTATGACTATTTGCTGAGTCCCATGATTCACCTCATCACCAAACCTGGGATGGTCTTCAGGACTCCCAACACACTGGTGATAGTGTTGGGATTGTCTAGAGTGACCTTAACTCACTTAAATATGGCAAAAGCATTGTTTGAGAAAAGGATGGTAGAGGATGACAAACCTGTGGTACTTGGGTGTCTATGGAGTTATCCATGGTATGAAAAAGCAACTGAGCTGCTCTCTGTTGTAAGAGGTAAAAGTTACCTATGGAATTTGAAAATGTTGGATCCAACTCCAAGAGAGTTGGCTCGAAGGATCCTCTGGCTACTTTTGGCCACAGTGGCTAAAGTGAGGGGGGAAAAGTACAGCCTGGGTGATGCCCTTGGTTTTTCTTTTCTCTTCCAGGCTGGAGGAGAAAGGGTCCAAACATTCCCAAAGGTGAACTTTGAATGGGCCAAAATGTCGAAAAGTTTGTGTGCCTTTTGTTCAAGTGGGAGGGGATAAAAAGGTTAAATCACTTCCCAGTGCTAGAGCAAAGTTTTATTTAAAAAAAATCAGAGGGAGAAAAACACTAACCACTGCTGCCATAGCCCTCTAGCCCCACTCCCACATTACAGCTGGGATCTCCCTGCAACTATAACATTAAGCTTGTAAATGCTGGATTTCCTGCTCAAGGTTTGAGTAAACTTTCGATTAGGGGAAAAGGAGGAACTTTTAAAAATGGCTTTGTATTTTGTGGCTCTTGCATCTGGATGTATGATAAACATTGATGTAAAATGTTATATTCTTGTAGTCTCATAAAGCTAGAGGGATCATCTTGATCAGGAAAAGTTGCAAAAAAGAAAAAAGAGCATCACTAGGATACAATTACCTTGCTTTTTGCTGCCAGTGGGCAGATTGGAATCCAAACTCTTTGAGTATTGGAAATAAAACTAGTCTCCATAACTAATGATTTTTGTTACCATTTTTTAACTATTGGAGCTTCTGGAAAAAGGAAAAGACAACATGAAAAGAGAGGCAGTCTTCAGGTGAAAATACACTTTTTGAGTTTAAAAAGCAGTTTTTAGTTGCTAATGAGCTTTCGTGAAACCAAACGTCTGACTCTTAAGAAGCTGATGATTTTTTCATCCTGATGTGTGTATTTTTGACTGGGTTAATTTGGACTGTAAGGCACAATAAGAAGAGCTTAGGAAAGTCTTACTTGTCATTTGGACTTGGACCTAGACTATGGTTGACCAGCCCTGCACCATCTCAGCTTTGATGCTCCCTAAGAAAAGCCACTAGCTTTTTTGGCATCGTAAATTCACAGATTGATTACCTGAACCTGACTCTCAGCTGAAACCTGATAAGGTCTGCTATAGACTGTTCGCACATCAGCACCAGATGTGCTGAACTGAAAGGAGGCACAGGCTAAATGAACTCTAAGTGAACCACATAAACTTTAAATGAACTCAGACTTGGATTATTGCAGATTTGGATCACCCCTCTTGTGATCCTAAACTGTGAAACCATCCCTGGTGCTGGCTGGACCATTTGGGTCAGTTGAGTTGCAGATGCCCACAGGAAAAGTCTTGTTCTCTGATGGGACCATCTGAAATTGATCCTCTCATTGGCTGTATATTTCTGATACAAAAGCTGATTGCATTACTAATGTGATTTCTGCAAAAGCTGCAAATTGGAGGAGGGCCTAGCATGAAGAATGTGACCCCCTCCCCCACTCCTGACAGATCAAACTCTTGATCCTTTCTGAGGCTGTGTCACTGCTGTTGATGATTGTGTTTGACTTTCTAGATTAGTTGCAGCTTAAAATAGACTGATAGCCTGACTCTACTTACTTGCCCTTCCTCCTGATACATAAACCTTAGTAAGGCAGTGTGCTTATTAAATGTAGCTGTCCCCATAAAGAGAGTGATCTTTTCTAGGCTGCTCACTGAATAAATGATCAGGATGAAAGGAGTGGGAAGTATGAAAACCCATTTTTTAAATATTTGAAAATTCAGGATTTCATCTTGACCAATTCCTGGACATGATATGTCTTTCTGAATAAGTTGTATAAAAGTGTTTGCCTCTGAAAATGCTTTTAAACTTCTTACATACAACTCTTCTAGGCAAAAGGTCTGGATGAGAGGAGAGGATGATTGTACAACTATAACAACTAAATGGGACGCATAGATTTTGTAACACTGGAGAAAAAAACAAAACACCTGAGGAGGCATGAGTGAAGGGTGAGGGCATTAATGATCTTTGATTTTTAGGACTGCTCCTGGAAGCTTTCCCCTCCTCCCTAATAAAAGCACGTGTTGTCTTCCCTGGTTCTGAGAGTGCTTTGAATTCAAACTGACTGCTGAGCCTAAGGTCAGATCTGACAGAGCTGACTCTGAGACAGCAGGTGGTGGCCCCAGCTCCTCCACCTCCACTCAGCACCTCCACATGTCGTCTACGCTTGCAAGGCAGATGAACTGGTGCTATGAACAAACAAAATTGTTTGGATCCAGCTGCCTTCAGGAAACACTCCCTTTGAAACCAAGTTCTGAACTGAATTTTTTGGATTGGATTGGAAACCCTAGGGTGGGAGGCCTCATGGTGGGAGATTAGCCACATTAGGGGTTCTGTTAGCCTAAACTGCCTAATTAATGTATGTCCTGCTTGGGATGCCCTAACAATTGTAAACTTTTTTTTTTATCCAACGGTACTGCATATGCCCTCTGGAATTGTACTTGTCAGTGAGCCTTGACTATCATGACACTGCCTCAGCCCTGGAAGGCATTCAGGTCAGCTTCAGTTTACTGAACAGGCTTGTGCTGTGCCTGGATTGATGCCTCAAGCCAGGTTAAAAAGTAAAGGGTTAATTATGGAAACTTAAGGAGGAAGCCACCTGGTTTTTGAAGATACATGTTTGTGATAATGGATTTCTTTTATCTGGCTCAATCTAAGACCCCTGAGGACATAACTGAGGACAATACTGCAGGTTGGTCTCACTCTACTGTGTAGGGTCCTACTGACAAAGGCACTTTGGCCAAGAGCCAAGGGGGTGGTCTGTACAAAGAGTTCACATGGCAGGCCTGAGAATGTATCCTTAGAAAGGCCTGCTTGCAAGATTGGCCCTTGGCTGGCATCTGGGGACTTGGATTTTGAGAGGGTTTCACCATCCTCTGAATGATAAGGGTGGTTTACTGTGTCTAAATTGTGCAAACAGTATGGCTTATGCTGAACACCTGCTTTTCTTCTGAGAGTCTGGGGTTTTGGTGCATGCTAGGCAGAGGGTGCCTATGTGACCAGCCCCTAATAAAAACAAACATTGGGCACTGAGTCTCTAATGAGCTTCCTTGGTAGACATTTCATACATATTGTCACAATTTGATGCTGGAGGAATTAAGCATGTGCTGTGCAACTCCACTGGGAAGAGAAGTCTTGGAAGCTTGTGCCTGGTTTCCTCTGGACTTTGCACCATGCACCATTTTTCTTTGCTGATTTTGCTTTGTATCCTTTTGCTGTAATAAACCTTAGCCATTAGTATAGCTCTGTGTTGAGTCCTATGAATCCTAGCGAATCACCAAACCTGGAGGTGATTTTTGGGACCTCCCAAACAACAAGAATGTTAATAGGAGCTTTATTTATAATAACAAAAAATTGGAGGAAAAAATTCAAATGTCTGTCAACAAGTGGATGGATAAATAATTATACATTCGTACAGTGGAATATTATACAGCAATGAAAATGAATGAACTAATTCTATGTACAATAATATGGATGAATCTCATAGATATAATGTTGAGTGAAAGAAACCAGATACAAAAAGTAGATACTGTATGATTCTATTAATATAAAGCTCAAAAATGGACAAATCATACTTACTTATGATGGTGGAAGTTTGAATGGTGGTTAACTTTGGGGCCTGTGGGATGTTAATACCTGGGAAGGGGCACAATGGAGGCTTCTGCAGTGCTGATAATGTTCCATATTTTGATTTAGGTTATGTGTTTGCTATGTAAAAATTCATCAAATTTTACATTTAAGATTCATGTACTTTAATATATTATACTATAAGCAATTTAAAAAAAAGAACCTAGCATCCATTGATGGATGAAAAGATAAACAAAATGTGGTCTATACATACAATGGAGTATTATTCAGCCTAAAAAAAGAGTAAAATTCTGACACATACTATAAAATGTATGAACCCTGAGACTTTATGCTAAGTGGAATAAGCCAGTCACAAAAGGATAAATATTGTATGACTCTACATATATTAGGTACCTAGAGTAAGCAAATTCACTGAGACAGAAGGAATGGTGATTGCCAGGGATTGGGAGGAGGGGAGCAAGTGGAGTTATTGTTTAATGGGTACAGTTTCAGTTTTGGAAGATGAAAATTTTCTGAAGATGGGTGGGAGTAATAGTAGTACAACATTACAAATGTGCTTAATGCCACTGAACAATTTAAACTGGTTAAAATGATAAATTTTATGTATATTTTGCCATAATAAAAAAGAAACAAAATGGAGAGAACAATGGATACTGCTTATGATATCAGTCTCAGGTAAAGTGTGTGTTTTACAGAGTGGACACTGGAATATAGAAAAAGACACTGACAGCTCTCTGGTTCTGTCCCTAAGACTGAAGCAACACTAAAAATGTGGCATATATGATAAGTATCATACATAGGATAAAGAAGGGGCAAAAATGAAATCCCCAAGAAAAGTGTGTTCCAGCACCCCCAAAACAGTAGTACTAATTCTGTCAGTACTGACATGAAAGGATATTTAATATAGATTTTGGGGAAAAAGAGTTTGGGAACAATGTGTATAGTGTTATCCTATGTTATAAAAGGAAAACGTGTCTGAATAAATGAAATACTTCCTCATTGTAAGAGGCATTGTAATATGTAATAATTGCCTTTTGAAAGACAAAAAGAAATTCAACTACATTTAGCACAGACATCAATTGACAGGTATATTCTAATTTCAGAATGCTAAACTGTAAAAAGAAGACATCTTTTACTCAGAGAAATAAGGTGGATGTGTGTGAATGTGCACACGTGTATGTATACACATACATACGTATATACACACATAGACGATACTGAGACACATGATGTATATATTCTATTTAAATTTTCATCAAAATTGTACCTTACTTTTGTAGCTGTCTGATAGTTCAAGTCTCCCACCTCTTCACAGTTTTCAAAATAGCTGCCCTACAAAGCAAATTTTACTGTAACCTTCCACAAAATTTCCTGTCAGACATGTTAACATATCTTGACTTATTTGGATAAAATGTGTTTTCCCATTGAATAAAATCTGTAAGTACTATGCTGTTGAAGGAGATCAAGATGCACTCCTTTTTCACTTTTTCCAGTTTAGTATGCCATCTTTAAACTGAGGACTTTTTTTTTTAACATCTTTATTAGAGTATAATTGCTTTACAGTGGTGTGTTAGTTTCTGCTTTATAACAAAGTGAATCAGTTATACATATACATATGTTCCCATATCTCTTCCCTCTGGCATCTCCCTCCCTCCCACCCTCCCTATCCCACCCCTCTAGGTGCTCACAAAGCACAGAGCTGACCTCCCTGTGCTATGCGGCTGCTTCCCACTAGCTATCTATTTTACGTTTGGTAGTGTATATACGTGCGTGCGACTCTCTCACTTTGTCACAGTTTACCCTTCCCCCTCCCCATATCCTCAACTCCATTCTCTAGTAGGTCTGTGTCTTTATTCCCGTCTTGCCCCTAGGTTCTTCAGGAACATTTTTTTTTCTTAGACTCCATATATATGTGTGAGCATACGGTATTTGTTTTTCTTTCTGACTTACTTCACTCTGTATGACAGACTCTACATCCATCCAGCTCACTACAGATAACTCAGTTTCGTTTCTTTTTATGGCTGAGTAATACTCCATTGTATATATGTGCCACATATTCTTTATCCATTCATCTGTCGATGGACACTTTGGTTGCTTCAATATCCTGGCTATTGTAATAGAGCTGCAATGAACATTTTGGTACATGACTCTTTTTGAATTATGGTATTCTCAGGGTATATGCCCAGTACTGGGATTGCTGGGTCATATGGTAGTTCTATTTTTAGTTTTTTTAAGGAACCTCCATACTGTTCTCCATAGTGGCTGTATCAATTTACATTCCCACCAACAGTGCAAGAGGGTTCCCTTTTCTCCACAACCTCTCCAGCATTTATTGTTTGTAGATTTTTTGATGATGGCCATTCTCACCGGTGTGAGATGATATCTCATTAATCATTAAAGATTTGCATTTCTTTAATGATTAATGATGTTCAGCATCCTTTCATATGTTTGTTGGCAATCTGTATATCTTCTTTGGAGAAATGTCTGTTTAGGTCTTCTGCCCATTTTTGGATTGGGTTGTTTGTTTTTTTCTAATTGAGCTGCATGAGCTTCTTGTAAATTTTGGAGATTAATCCTTTGTCAGTTGCTTCATTTGCAAATATTTTCTCCCATTCTGAGGGTTGTCTATTGGTCTTGTTTATGGTTTCCTTTGCTGTGCAAAAGCTTTGAAGTTTCATTAGGTCCCATTTGTTTATTTTTGTTTTCATTTCCATTTCTTTAGTAGGTGAGTCAAAAAGGATCTTGCTGTGATTTATGTCATAGAGTGTCCTGCCTATGTTTTCCTCTAAGAGTTTGATACTGTCTGGCCTTCCATTTAGGTCTTTAATCCATTTTGAGTTTATCGTTGTGTATGGTGTTAGGGGGTGTTCTAGTTTCATTCTTTTACATGTAGCTGTGAAGGTTTCCCAGCACCACTTATTGGAGAGACTGTCCTTTCTCCATTGTGTATTCTGGCCTCCTTTATCAAAAAATAAGGTAATCATATATGCATGGGTTTATCTCTAGGCTTTCTATCCTGTTCCATTGATCTATATTTCTGTTTTTGTGCCATTACCGTACTGTCTTGATTACTGTAGCTTTGTAGTATAGTCTGAAGTCAGGGAGCCTGATTCCTCCAGCTCCGTTTTTCGTTCTCAAGATTGCTTTGGCTATTCGGGGTCTTTTGTGTTTCCATACAAATTGTGAAATTTTTTGTTCTACTTCTATGAAAAATGCCAGTGGTAGTTTAATAGGGATTGCATTGAATCTGTAGATTGCTTTGGATAGTATAGTCATTTTCACAATGTTGATTCTTCCAGTCCAAGAACATGGTATATCTCTCCATCTATTTGTATCATCTTTACTTTCTTTCATAGTGTTTTATAATTTTCTGCCTACAGGTCTTTTGTCTCCTTAGGTAGGTTTATTCCTAGGTATTTTATTCTCTTAGTTGCAATGGTAAATGGGAGTGTTTCCTTAATTTCACTTTCAGATTTTTAATCATTATTGTATAGGAATGCCAGAGATTTCTGTGTATTAATTTTGTATCCTGCTACTTTACCAAATACATTGATTAGCTCTAGTAGTTTTCTGGTAGCATCTTTAGGATTCTCTGTGTATAGTATCATGTCATCTGCAAACAGTGACAGCTTTACGTCTCCTTTTCCAATTTGGTTTCCTTTCATTTTTTTTCTTCTCTGATTGCCATGGCTAGGACTTCCAACACTATGTTGCATAAGAGTGGTGAGAGTGGGCATCCTTGTCTTGTTCCTGATCTTAGTGGAAATGGTTTTAGTTTCTCACCACTGAGGACGATCTTGGCTGTGGGTTTGTCACATATGGCCTTTATTATGTTGAGGGAAGTTCCCTCTATGCCTACTTTCTGGAGGGTTTTTATCATAAATGGGTGTTGAATTTTGTCAAAAGCTTTTTCTGCATCTATTGAGATGATCATATGGTTTTTCTCCTTCAGTTTGTTAATATGATGTATCACATTGATTGATTTGCGAATATTGAAGAATCCTTGCATTCCTGGGATAAACCCACCTTGATCATGGTATATAATCCTTTTAATGTGCTGTTGGATTCTGTTTGCTAGTATTTTGTTGAGGATTTTTGCATCTATGTTCATCAGTGATATTGGCCTGTAGATTTCTTTCTTTGTGACATCTTTGTCTGGTTTTGGTATCAGGGTGATGGTGGCCTCGTAGAATGTGTTTGGGAGTGTTCCTCCCTCTGCTATATTTTGGAAGAGTTTGAGAAGGATAGGTGTTAGCTCTTCTCTAAATGTTTGATAGAATTTGCCTGTGAAGCTATCTGGTCCTGGGCTTTTGTTTGTTGGAAGATTTTTAATCACAGTTTCAATTTCACTGCTTGTGATTGTACTGTTCATATTTTCTATTTCTTCCTGGTTCAGTCTTGGAAGGTTGTGCATTTCTAAGAATTTGTCCATTTCTTCCAGGTTGTCCATTTTATTGGCATAGAGTTGCTTGTAGTAATCTCTCATTATCCTTTGTATTTCTGCAGTGTCAGTTGTTACTTCTCCTTTTGCATTCCTAATTCTATTGATTTGAGGCTTCTCCCGTTTTTTTCTTGATGAGTGTGGCTAATGGTTTATCAATTTTGTTTTTCTTCTCAAAGAACTAGCTTGTAGTTTTATTGATCTTTGCTACCGCTTCCTTCATTTCCTTTTCATTTATTTCTGATCTGATCTTTATGATTTTTTTCCTTCTGCTAACTTTGGGGTTTTTTTGTTCTTCTTTCTCTAATTGCTTTAGGTGTAAGGTTAGGTTTTTTATTTGAGATCTTTCTTGTTTCTTAAGATAGGATTGTATTGCTATAAACTTCCCTCTTAGAACTGCTTTTGCTGCATCCCATAGGTTTTGGGTCGTCCTGTCTCCATTGTCATTTGTTTCTAGGTATTTTTTGATTTCCTCTTTGATTTCTTCAGTGATCACTTCGTTATTAAGTAGTGTGTTGTTTAGCCTCCATGTGTTTGTATCCTTTACAGATCTTTTCCTGTAATTGATATCTAGTCTCATAGCGTTGTGTTCAGAAAAGATACTTGATACAATTTCTGTTTTCTTAAATTTACCAAGGCTTGATTTGTGACCCAAGATATGATCTATCCTGGAGAATGTTCCATGAGCACTTGAGAAAAATGTGTATTCTGTTGTTTTTGGATGGAATGTCCTATAAATATCAATTAAGTCCATCTTGTTGAATGTATCATTTAAAGCTTGTGTTTCCTTATTTATTTTCATTTTGGATGATCTGTCCATTGGTGAAAGTGGGGTGTTAAAGTCCCATACTATGATTGTGTTACTTTTGATTTCCCCTTTTATGGCTGTTAGTATTTGCCTTATGTATTGAGGTGCTCCTGTGTTGGGTGCATAAATATTTACAATGTCTTCTTCTTGGATCGATCCCTTGATCATTATGTAGTGTCCTTCTTTGTCGCTTGTAATAGTCTTTTTTTTTAAGTCTATTTTGTCTGATAAGAGAATTTCTACTCCAGCTTTCTTTTGATTTGCATTTGCATGGAATATCTTTTTCTGTCCCCTCACTTTCACTCTGTATGTTTCCCTACGTCTGAAGTGAGTCTCTTGTACACAGCATATATACTGGTCTTGTTTTTGTATACATTCAGCCAGTGTGTGTCTTTTGGTTGGAACATTTAAACCATTTACATTTAAGGTTATTATCGATATGTAAGTTCCTGTTCCCATTTTCTTAATTGTTTTGGGTTTGTTATTGTAGGTCTTTTCCTTCTCTTGTGCTTCCTGCTTAGAGAAGTTCCTTTAGCATTTGTTGTAAAGCTGGTTTGGTGGTGCTGAATTCTCTTAGCTTTTGCCTCTCTGTAAAGCTTTTAATTTCTCCCTCAAATCTGAATCAGATCCTTGCTGAGTAGAGTAATCTTGGTTGTAGGTTTTTCTCCTTCATCACTTTCAATATATCCTGCTATTCCCTTCTGGCTTGCAGAGTTTCTCCTGAAAGATCAGCTGTTAACCTTATGGGGGTTCCCTTGTGTGTTATTTGTTGTTTTTCCCTTGCTGCTTTTAATAGTTTTTCTTTGTATTTAATTTTTGATACTTTGATTAATATGTGTCTTGGCGTGTTTCTCTTTGGATTTATCCTGTATGGGACTCTCCGTGCTTCCTTGACTTGATTAACTGTTTCATTTGCCATATTAGGGAAATTTTGAACTATAATCTCTTCAAATATTTTCTCAGCCCCTTTCTTTTTCTGTTCTTCTTCTGGGACCCTATAATTCGAATGTTGGTGCATTTAATGTTGTTCAAGAGGTCTCTGAGACTGCCCTCAATTCTTTTCATTCGTTTTTCTTTATTTTGCTCTGCAGTTGTTATTTCCACTATTTTATCTTCCAGGTCACTTCTCCGTTCTTCTGCGTCAGTTATTCTGCTGTTGATCCCTTCAAGAGAATTTTTAATTTCATTTATTGTGTTGTTCATCACTGTTTGTTTGCTCTTTAGTTCTTCTAGGTCCTTGTTAAATGTTTCTTGTATTTATTCTATTTCCAAGATTTTGGATCATCTTTACTATCATTATTCTGAATTCTTTTTCAGGTAGACTGCCTGTTTCCTCCTCATTTGTTATGTCTGGTGGGTTTTTGCCTTGCTCCTTCATCTGCTGTGTGTTTTTCTGTCTTCTTAATTTGCTTAACTTACTGTGTTTGTGGTCTCCTTTTCGCAGGCTGCAGGTTCGTATTTCCCGTTGCTTTTGGTGTCTGTCCCCAGTGGCTAAGGTTGGTTCAGTGGATTGTATAGGCTTCCTGGTGGAGGGGACTAGTGCCTGTGTTCTGGTGGATGAGGCTAGATCTTGTCTTTCTGGTGGGCAGGTCCACGTCTGGTGGTGTGTTTTGGGGTGTCTGTGGCCTTATTATGATTTTAGGCAGCCTCTCTGCTAATGGGTGGGGTTGTGGTCCTGTCTTGCTAGTTGTTTGGCGTAGGGTGTCCAGCACTGTAGCTTGCTGGTCGTTGAGTGAAGCTGGGTCTTGGCGTTGAGATGGAGATCTCTGGGAGATTTTCGCTGTTTGATATTTACATGGGGCTCGGAGGTCTCTTGTGGACCAGTGTCCTGAACTTGGCTCTCCCACCTCAGAGGCACAGCCCTGTCGCCTGGCAGGAGCACAAAGAGCCTTTCATCCACACGGCTCAGAATAAAAGGGAGAAAAAATAGAAAGAAAGAAAGAAGATAAAATAAAATAAAGTTATTAAAATAAAAACTAATTATTAAGAAAAAATTTTTTTAACGTAATAAAGAAAAAACGGACAGACAGAACCCTAGGACAAATGGTAAAAGTAAAGCTGTAAAGACAAAATTACACACAGAAGCATACACATACACACTCACAAAAAGAGAAAAAGCGAAAAAAATATATATATCTTTGCTTCCAAAGTCCACCTCCTCAATTTGGGATGATTCATTGTCTATTCAGGTATTCCACAGATGCAGTGTACATCAAGTTGATTGTGGAGAGTTAATCCGCTGCTCCTGAGGCGGCTGGGAGAAATTTCCCTTTCTCTTCTTTGTTCGCACAGCTCCCAGTGTTCAGATTTGGATTTGGACCCGCCTCTCTGCATGTAGGTCGCCTGATATCGTCTGTTCTTTGCTCAGACAGGTTGGGGTTAAAGGAGCAGCTGATTCGGGGTCTCTGGCTCACTCAGGACGGGGTGAGGGAGGGGTACGGTTGCGGGGCTACCCGGCGGCGGCACAGGCCGGCATGACGTTGCAATAGCCTGAGGCGCGCCGTGTGTTCTCCTGGGGAAGTTTCCCTGGATCACGGGACCCTGGCAGTGGCGGGCTGCACAGGCTTCCGGGAGGGTAGGTGTGGATAGTGACCTGTGCTTGCACACAGGCTTCTTGGTGGCTGCAGCAACCTTAACGTCTACATGCCTGTCTCTGGGGTCCACACTGATAGCCGCAGCTCGCGCCCGTCCCTGGAGCTCCTTTAAGCGGCGCTCTTAATCCCCTCTCCTCGCTAACCAGCAAACAGAGAGGCAAGAAAAAGTCTCTTGCCTCTTCGGCACCTCCACACTTTTTCCCGGACTCCCTCCCGGCTAGCTGTAGGGCACTAACCCCTTCAGGCTGTGTTTACGCATCCAACCCCAGTCCTCTCTCTGGGATCCGAGTCTCAGCTCCCAGCCCCCGCCCACCCCGGCGGGTGAGCAGAGAAGCCTCTCAGGCTGGTGAGTGCTGGTCAGCACCGATCCTCTGTGCGGGAATCTCTCCACTTTGCCCTCCACACCCCTGTTTCTGCGCTCTCGTCCATGGCTCTGTAGCTCCCCCCCTCCGCCACCCACAGTCTCCACCCGCGAAGGGGCTTCCTAGTGTGTGGAAACCTTTCCTCCTTAACAGCTCCCTCCCACTGGTGCAGGTCCCGTGCCTATTCTTTTCTCTGTTTTTTCTTTTGCGCTACTCAGGTACGTGGGGAGTTTCTTGCCTTTTGGGAGGTCTGAGGTCTTCTGCCACCGTTCAGTAGGTGTTCTGTAGGAGCTGTTCCACATGTAGATGTATTTCTGATGTATTTGTGGAGACGAAGGTGATCTCTGTGTCTTACTCTTCTGCCATCTTGAAGCTCCTCTAAACGGATGAGGTTTTTGTTCAGCTTTGTTGAGGTGTAGTTTACCCTGATAAGTTTGATAATCAGAATAGCTTTTGCACTTTTCATGGGCTTTAAGGAAATTCAGTGAATTTCCTTATGAATATAGATAATAACATTCTATCATTCATAGAACTCTTAATTTTTATATGCATCTAGATGATTTAGCTTCTTTATAAGAGCATACATTTCTTTAAGAACAGAGATAACTGCCTAGTCTTTCTCTTGGAAAGCCCCACAGTGCTTAGTATGGCCCTGTATATGACATGTACACTAATTTTGAGACACAGAGCTTAGTTTGTTCAATGAGGAAGTGTAAACTATTACAAAAATGTTTGCTGATAGGATTTGCAAAAATACCTTGACCATTTCTCAATTCTATATCAGGATGCAACAGCAGAATGAAACTCAGTGGAAGACCCTACAGACACATGGGAGTCCTTGGAACTTCAAAACTCTATGACATTCGGAAAACTGTCTTTACCTTCACTCCACAGGTGGGTGGACTGAGCTTTAATGTGCATTGAGATGAATGGAAATAAAAGAGAAACACTATAGAAATAAAGCATTTAGTGGAGTTGAGACAAGTGTCAGAGTTTCATGTGACCTTGTATATATTAAGTTGCTCAATAAATAGGGTTGGCCAAAAAGTTCGTTTTGGTTTTTTCCATAAGATGTTATGGAAAAACGTGAACGAACTTTTTGGCCAACCCAATCTTTGTTGGGTTGGACTGAATTGATCTTGAAGCACAGAGCTATGCCAAGTGACTGTGACTACCAAGAGTAGTCCTGGGTGTTGCAGAAACAGTGATTAAGGATTTTATAAATGTTGGAATACTTTTAAAAGTACTCTTTATTAAAGATTAAAAATAATACTGTATTCTTTATAAACAAAATATAGTCTTTTTTATTCAGGTACTGAATTAAGTTTTCTATTTGTTTTGGGGAAGTGCCCTCTTTACATGCCCAGAAATCTCTGATATCCTCTTCTAAACAAAAATGTCAGTGCTGTTTTAGCCATGATTATACACTGTTTATTAGCCTGATGTTTATTACCCATATTATAATAGCAAGCCTTATTATATGTATGAATAGGAGGATAAACTATTTTCTGAAAAGAAAGCTTAAGCTTTCTTTTGTCATCTTACATCTGAAATAGTGCAACTGAGTTATAGATGAAAGAATAATGGACCATAGATTCTATCTCTGATTTTGCCGTTTGCTAGTCGTATAACTTTGCTAATCTACTCAGTGTCTCTTGGCCTTATTTTTTATCTATTAAAAAGGAGAAAAGCCCTCACTGGGTTGTTAGAATTAAATAAAATCATGTACTTGAAAACACTTTGTAAACTATAACACACTAAAAATGTCCAGAACTACTGTTTGTACCAGTAAGCCACCAGATACTTTGGGAAGAATTAGGCATTAAATTTGGAGGTATTGTTGCCCCTGTGATATCTTATATACGCTTGTGTATATATGAGCACTTTGAAATATTATTTGATAGTTGTGAGAGTAAATTATTCTGAACTGTTATTTTCCTTTTTCTCAGTTTATAGACCAGCAACAATTCTACCTGGCTCTGGACAACAAGATGATAGTGGAAATGCTTAGAACAGACCTCTCCTATCTCTGTAGCCGCTGGAGAATGACAGGCCAGCCCACCATCACCTTCCCCATCTCACACAGCATGCTTGGTAAGGATGTATGAGGCAAGGAACTAATGTATTTTTGAAATAAGTCATGTGGTTGGCCCTTCAAAATCATAGAGTCACTGGAAAGCTACTTTTTGTCATTTATTCTTTCAGCAGTTTTTTTAAGCTCTTGTTTTGTGCCAGGCACTTTTCAAAGCACTGGGTGAATATGGCAGATGAGGTTTCTATTCTCACGGAGCTTATGTTTTAGAATAAATATGTAACAAATAAACCAATACACAAGAATATTTCAAGGGGTTTGAGAGCTATAATTCAAGAGATGTAATAGAATAACTTGTTTGGGGCTACTTCAGATAATTGGTTTCTAGGCCAATTTACAGAAACTTTATTAATACGATTCATTTTAAAGACAGTAATACTATATTCTGCATCTGTCTTACTCCAGTGGAGCATCAAGATTTTATAGATAAGTTCCTAAACTTCTCTTTGCAAGGCTTGCCTAACTGAAGCAATAAAATCTAGCAGGGAAAAGTAAAAAGCCTTTCAGTTTATCTTTCCTTTATTAGCTGGGCTTCCTGACATTGCTTACTTGAAACTGAGTGAAAAGCTTTGTTGTTCTCTCAGTTCCTGGAGGACTAGAGCCAATACTGAAGCACTGCTTCCTTTCTGTATCTCTGCTGTTGCTTCCAAAGGCCTGTTTGTACTACCAAAGTACATAGAATTCCTTTTCATTAGAGAAGAATCCTTTGTCATAAATCATTCAAAGTCCCAACAGACTGTTAGGGATTTTGGTCACATCTCTAAAGTGCTTCAAAAGCACAGGAGTCCAGTGTACTTGTGTACCCATGAATAGTTGAAAGGTTCATTTCTACCTCGACATGTCTTTTCTGTCTGAGAAATACACACATTTTATCCAGTTTGATATAAATAAAACACTCAAAAAATGTAAAAAAAAAAAAAAAGCACAGGAGTTGAGGAAGTAGGGTAGTCTTTCTTCTTTTTGTCTTTCTTCTTTATTTGAAACAATTAACAAGTGCCCATTTAATAACTACTGTGTTCCCAGAACTGTCTTTAGAAAGTATAAAGTCTAATTGGAGAAACAAAGCTAATTCACAAAATTAATAGAAAACAATTCAAGACAGTATATAAAGAAGTACTAAACCATTAGATTAGTATTTTACAGTGACAGTGATCAAGTTGTCAAAGAAAATTTCTTGACTAGGTGGGACTTATCCAGGCTTTTTGGGATGTGTAGTATTCATATATGAGGAGAGAAGAAGGAAAGGTACTTTAGGTGAGGGAAAAAATACCATGGGTGAAGCCTGGAGGCAGGGATGCCCTTGACTTGTGAGTGGACAGTGAAGAGGCCACGCTGAATAGAGTGGGCCTTTCATGTTGGAGTATAATTATCAACAAAATTGGATTAGTCAAATGGGGTCAGATTATGAAGACCTTGAAAATAAGCAGATAAATTTAAAACAAATTGTCTCAGAAGTCTGAAGCTATTAAAAGTTTTTGAGCAAGGAGTGATATGATGAAAGTGATATTTAGGGAATATTGACTTAGTGACAGTATACACTGTAGTTAGAAGAATCTGATATCAAGGAAACTAATCCAAGTATGAGGTGATGAGAAGATACACTGGATTGATGATAGTAAAAATTGAGTGGGAAAGAAGGATACAAGAGTCATTTTAAACACCACCTGCAAGTCAGGTGTTGGCCGACTAGATATGAGATATGAATCAAGATAATGCCAACATTTAGAGAGACTAGGTAAATAATGCTGCCATTGATAAAAGCAGAGAAATTATAAAGGAAGATGCCAGTTGTAAAGGGACATGTTGAGTTTATAGTGACAGAGGTTTCAAAATTGAAATGCCTAATAGTTGGGATGAGATATACAGCCATAGCTTGGGAGGAAGAATAAAATTAAGATCTAGATTTAAGTCACAAAGTTTTGATACTTGGTACATGGTCACACAACAAAAAAACAGAAGTATCAATAGCAATAATAACTGCAATGTTTATTGAGCACTTTCTCTGTGCCATGCACTGAGCTAAGTCCTTTCAGTGCTTTATTTTGACATCTCCACAACAACCCTATTCAGGTAGGTACTGTTAATAGCCCCCATTTTATAGATGAAGAAGGTGATTCATTTTGTAGTCACAAAGCTAGTAAGCAACAGAATCAGGCCTCAAACCAGGTCTGTCAGTCTCCAAAACCTATATTACTAATAGCTGTGTATTTTTGTCAGGGAAAATTTTGTGCTGGTGAAATGAGAATGAACATATTAGTGATCACATTAAAATGTGAATTAGTTAAATTCTCATATTAAATATAGATTCCTAGGATAGGTAAAAGCAAAATCTAGCTAGATGCTACTTACAAAAGCTATCCCTAAAATAAAATTGTATGGAAAAACAGAAAATAAAGGAAGACATAAAGATATATCATGTAAACGCTAACAAAAAGAAAGCAATGATGGCAATATTAATATCAAAAATAGCAAATAGAATTCAAGGCACAAATCAGTAAATGGGATATAAAGGATATTTTATATTGATAAGAGTTATAGTACATGAAGACTGTGGAACATTTATAAATTTTTATCTACTGAAGAATATCAGTGAAATGCATAAAGCAGATATTTAGGAAAACTTAAGGACAATATGATAAATCCATTGTACAGTCATAGTGGGAAACGATAACATACCTCTATCATAATGTCACAGATCCATTATACAAAATCACTAAAGATATAGAGGATTAACAGACTTGATTTTTGTGTTTACAGGTGTATGTGAAAGTATACCCAGAAAGACAGAATACACAAAGAATGTTTATTTTTTAAAAGTAGAAATAATATAGATGATATTGCCAGACATAGCACATAAAATTAATTAAAACAAAAATAATTTCTTAAAAACCTGACCATGAAGGAATTAAAATTTTTGCAAATAATTCTTTGATTAAAGAGGAAATCAAATTTGAAATTATATAGTGTTTTAAAATGAAAAATGATACCACTACTAATCAAAACTTAAGAGATTTGGCCAAAGTCATATTTAGAAATTTTCATATTCTTGAATATTTTCACTTTTGAAAAAAAAAAGAGTTCTGTTTCCAGACAAAAAGGAATAGACTCACTTCTCCCTATTCTTCCTGCGAAGTACAGCTAAAAACCCTGGACATTACTATAATACAAACATAAGAAGACTCTGAAAGTTGGAAAAAAGAAGGGAGACTGGCTAGGGACTTTGAACCTAAGAAATGACACAGCAGTGAATTTCCTGGGTTTTCCTTCTGCCTCATATATCCTGGACTGGGTGCTGGAGAAGTTATCATCCCAGAAACACAAATGGGTACAGATTTTAAAAGGTCCAGGAAAGACCTTCTCCCTCTAGCCAAAGGAACAGGAAAGGGATAGCCTAGCCAGACAGAAAACTTCTAGACAATAAATGTGTTCTAATCTACCCAAATACCACAGAAAAAAACTACAGCCCCATTCCCATCCCTATCAGTGAGGCTGTGTGGGGAACCTAGACTACTGCCTTCACACAGTTGTGAAGAGGTGCCCCCTCCCTCCTTAGGGATAGTGTCTGAGAAGAACTAGTGGGGAGCTTAGACTTTCATCCTTACTGAACAGTAGAGGAACTCCTTCCACACCCACCTAGCAGTAACAAGGCAGTGCTCCCTTCCCTGCTGCACAATATCAGAGGAGACTTGCTGAATCAGAAGATTCAATAAGATCCACAGTCTTGTAAGATGATACCCCAAATTTCCAGAATACAATAGAAAATCATTCATACCAATGCCCAAGAAAATCTCAACTTCAATGAGAAAAGATGATCAACAGATACCAACACCAGGATGACAAATATGTTGGAATTACAACAAAGATTTTAAGGCAGTCATCATAAAAATACTTTACCAAGCAATTACAACCACACTTCAAACTTGAAAGTAGGAAGTCTCGGCAAAGAAATTGAAGAGATGGAGAACCGAATGAAAGATTTAGAATTGAAAACTATAATAACTGAAATGAAGACTTACTAGATAGGCTCAGTAGCAGAAGAAAATAGACTGAACTTGAAGGTAGAACTATAGAAGTGAACAAGAGTAAAAACAGACTGAAAAATATGAACAGAGCCTCAGAGACCTATGGGACTAATAATGAAACATCTAGCATTCATGTTATGAGTCCCAGAAGGAGAGGAAAAAGAATATAGGGCTGAAAAAAGTATTCCAACTAATTATGGCTGAAAAAAATGGCAAAAGGCATAAACCTACAGATTCAAAAAGCTGAGAGAGTCCCAAACTGGAAAAACCCAAAGAAATCCATGCCAAAACATAATGATCAAACTCCTGAAAATTAAAGAAAAAGAAAAAATCCTGAAAGCGGTAAGAGAAATGATACATTGCCTATGTGGGAAAACAACTAGAATGACAGCAGATCTCATCAAAAACCCTGGAGAACAGAGGGAAGTGGGATAACATTTTTCAAGTGTTTAAAGAAAAGAATTAATAAACTAAGAATTCTGTATCCAGTTAAAATGTACTTGAAGAATAAAGGGAAAAAAGACATTCTCAGGTGAAGCTAAACTAAATGAATTTGTCTGAAGGAGATCTGCTCTAAAAGAATAGCTTAAAGGAAGTTCTTGAAATAAAGAGGAAATAATGCAAAATGGAATGTTGGAACATCAAGCAAGAAAAACAACAGTTGAAAGAGTAAGAATACAGGTAAATACAATAGACTTTCTCCACTTCAGTTTTCTAAATTATGTTTGACGTTTGAAGCGAAAATCATAACGCTGTCTGATGTGGTTCTCAAAGTATGTAGAGGAGATCTTTAATGCAGTTATATATTGGGGGAGGTAAGGGACTGAAAAGGAAATAAGTTTTTTTTCAAGCATAAACATTGTAAAGCAATTATACTGCAATAAAGATGTAAAAAAAAGGAAATAAGGTTTTTACACATCACTTTAAACTTGTGAAATATTGACACTAATAGACAATGATATATGTATAATGCATGTTTGTATATATTATGTAATACCTAGGGTAACCACTAAGAAGTCTATACAAGGAGATAAAGTAAAAAACACTATAGATAAATCAAAATGGAATTCTTGTGTTTCAGAAAACAGGAAGAAAAAATAGAAGAACAGAGGAACAAACAAAAAAAAATAAGTAAAATGGCAGACTCATTCCTAATATATCAATAATTACATTAACTGTAAATAGCCTAAATATACCAATTAAAAGACTGAGATTGGCAGAGTAGATTTAAAAATGACCCACATATATGCTGTCTCCATGAGATTCACTTCATATGTAACAATATAGGTAGACTAGAATAAAATAATGGAAAAAATATGCCATGTAAAATTAATTTTAAAAATCAGAAGTGGCCATGTTAATATCTGGTAAAATAGACTTCAGAATAAAGAGAAAAAATATAGATAATAAAAATAATGTTAAGAATGAGGAAGGGGATATAGCAACAGAAATGGAGGAGTCTTTACAAATTATAAAAGAATACCAAATACAATTTTATAAATCTAGATAAAATTGACAAATGTCTAGAAAAGTAAATAATATAAGAATAAGCTTAAGAAATAAAGACACATATAGAGAACAAACTTATGGATACCAAGGGGGTGGGATGAATTGGGAGATTGAGATTGACATATATACACTACTATGTATAAAATAGGTAACTAATGAGAACCTACTGTATAGCACAGGGAAACTACTCAGTGCTCTGTGGTGACCTAAATGGGAAGGAAATCTGACAAAGAGAGGGTATATGTATACATATAACTGATTCATTTTGCTGTATAGCAGAAATTAACACAACATTGCAAAGCAACTGTACTCCAATAAAAATTAATTTAAAAAAAGAATAAGCTTAATAAGAAATATGCATAAAACTATGTAAAAAATTATAAAGCTAATAAAAAACATAAAAGAAGATTTTAATTACTAGAGAGACATACCATGTTGCTAGATGGAAATCGTTAATATTGAGAAGATGTTTATTCTTATTAAATTAATCTATCAATTCAGTGAATTCCAAATCAAAATAAAGACAAATTTTTATGAACAGGCTGAATCTAAATTGCATATGGAAGAGAAAATGTACAAGAATAACCAGATTTTTTAAAAACTAGAAACAAGAGAAGATAGATCCATTGGAATTACAATAATGATAAAGACAGCAATCCAAATAGCAGCAAAAGAATATAAATAAATACATTTGGGAAAATCATTCATTTAGGCCTGCTACTTTACATTTTATGCAAAATTAAATTCTAAATAGATTAAACAGCTAAGCAACAAGAAAAACTATAAAAGTATTAGAAGAAAGTATGGAAGGATGTTTTTGTGATCTTGGGCTGAAGAAAGCTGTACTTTGCAAGATGCAGAAAGGAAAACTTGACAGATTTTAAAACATGAAAATCTAAATTAATCTTTGTTTCTAAATAAATATTTTATACAAAAATGAAGTGTGGTTGAGGCTGAAAGACAAATAATAAAGTAGATAAAATATTTGCCATACATATGATAGAGAAAAGGGTAATAGTCACAAAACATAAAGAGGCCTTGAAAGTCAATTGAAAAAAAAAGATTATTTTTTAAAAACATGGGAAAAGAGCTTTCCAACCCAAGCCTGGCAGAATGGCTCCTGCAAAGAAGGGTGGCGAGAAGAAGGGCCAGTCCGCCATCAACGAGGTGGTGACCAGAGAATACACTATCATCATTCACCAGCGCATCCATGGAGTGGGTTTCAAGAAGCATGCCCCTTGGGCAGTCAAAGAAATCTGGAAATTTGCCATGAAGGAGGTGGAAACTCCAGATGTACACATTGACACTGAGCTCAACAAAGCTGTCTGGGCCAAAGGAATAAGGAATATCCCATACTGTGTCCATGTGCGGTTGTCCAGAAAACATAATGAAGATGAAGATTCACCAAACAAGCTCTATACATTGGTTTCCTATGTACCTGTCACCACTTTCAAAAATCTACAGACAGTTAATGTGGATGAGAACTAACGGTTGATTGTCAAAGTTTTCGAACCACCAAAAAAAAAAAAATGGGAAAAGAACATGAACAGGCAATTCATAAAAGAAATACAAATAGCCAGTCTATACATGAAAACGTGCTCAATCTTACTAGTATTAAAATTAAAACAATGTATTTTTTAACATATCAGATAAACAAAGATTAAAAAGATTATTAACACCATTGTTGTTAAAGATGTGGGGAAACAATCACTTTCTATACTGATGGTAGACATAGTGGCACAACTTTTTTAGTGTGCAGTTTGGCAGTCTATAAAGTTTTTAGTAAGTGTTCCCTTTGTTCTAACAGTTCTACGTGTAAGAATTTATCCTAAGGAAATAATAGAAAAATTGCATCACAGTGTTGCTTATAATACAACAGTCTAAATATCTGTTATGGAATCATTTTTAGCTTTTGCAAAGAATTAGTTAGAAAAAGTGGATCACAAAAGAGTATGTGTAGTATGATCCCCTTCACATAAAGTTGGATAATTGTTAGCCTTCTAAATATTTTTTATGCCTACACACATGTAAACCAAAGCTCATTGGATGAGATAATGTATAAAATGTTCAGCACAGTACTCGGCACATAACATTCAACATATGGTTGCTGTTGTTATTATTGTCAGCATTCAGTAATCATTCTGTGTTCTGCAATCAGGCAATGTGCTAAATACTTACAATAAATAAGATACTGTCTGTGAGGAACTCTCCTCTCTTGGTCATCATCCCTTACCGTTTCCCATTCTGCACAGCGTCATTGGCTCTCAGATGAAGTGTTGAAATACAGGGTGGTCAACGAGGACTATCTCATTTGTACCATCACCACCAGAAAGTTGGTTTAAAATAATTGAAAGATTCCCCTTATTTCAAAGTTAAAACCACAAAGATTGTTTTAAAATTCTCTTCATTTTAAGATGAAGATGGAACCAGCTTGAATGCAAGTATCCTGGCAGCACTCCGAAAAATGCAGGATGGCTATTTTGGTGGGGCAAGGTAAGTGACCTCTATGCACTCAGTAGTGAAATGTGAAATTTGGATGCTGGGTACAGTAATGGTAGACTTGTGATGCCTTTCTCTGTATCTTTAGCAACATATACCTATCCTATTCCAGGAGCTGGTGTTTGATAGATTGAATCAAGGAATTTAATGTTAAAGAGAAGGGTTGGAATTTTTCCCCACCCTGTTCTTTGCCTACACTCCATAAATTCAGTGGATCAGGAAACTTACCCTGGAAGGAAGGAAGAATGGAAGGGAGGGAGGGAAGGAGGGAGGAAAGGAGGTTACTGGACTATTCATTTCTCACTGCTTTTCTTTTTTCCCTAAGTTTTTATTTTGAAAAATTTCAAGTAGACACAAATATGCAGGAATCTTATTGAATACCATATACCCTCCCTCAAGACTCACCTGTTGTTAACATCTGTCCCACTTGTGTGTTCTCTCTCCCCCATTCCCTCCCTTCCTTCCTCTCCTCCCTCCCTTCCTCTCTTGTTCCCTACCCTTCTCCCTCTCTCACACATACATATGTGCGCATGCACACACACGCACACACACACACACACACAGGCACACACACTTTTTTCACTAAAGTGTGTGAGAGTTAGTCAGAGATATCATGACTCTTTAACCCTAAATACTTCAGTTTCTGTCTTCTAAGAAAGAGGGCATTCTCATACATGACTACAATATAATCAGCACACTCAGAAAAGTTAATATTGATACGATACTATTATCTAATACGGAGTCCATATTCAAAATTACCCAGTTGTCTCAATAATGTTTTCCCATAGCTTTTTTCCCACTCCAACTCCAATGAAAGATCACTCGTTGGCTTTTAGTTATTATATCTCCTTGATGTCTTTTAATCTAGAGCAATTCCCCAGCCGTTTGTTAATATTTCATTACAATTTTCATTACATTTTTAAAGAAAGAAGGTCAGTTATTTTGCAGAATGTCTCTCAGTTAGTTTAAAATGTTATCTTCTGAGTCACTTTCCCCTGTCTGAGTTTACTCATTGGTGACCTCACAATGGACGTGTCTATTGCTTGCCAGCCCTTCCATGGGGAGAGCACTTCTCTCCATATTCTTCATAATCCTCCATTCGTGTCTAGATTCCATTATGCTTTCCGCAACAATCTTTGACCAAATGGCTTTATCTTCCATTGATCAATCAGTTATTACTAATGGGGTTGTAAAATCGTGATTCTGTGTTTCTATCATTCTTTGTACATGTATTAGTTGGAATCCTTCTGTTAAAAAAAAAAAGCTCTCCCTTACCCCCTTTAATTTTGTAGTCTTATTGCCAGCATAGAGTCATAAATTCTTATTTTATTTTTATGTCATGCTTCATTCCATTGTCTATTTCAGTGTACATATTATTCAAGATCTGGCCATTGGGAGCCCCCTCAAGCTGACTTCTTTAGAAAATCAGTACTATTGACTTTCCCTTTGGGTTTGGTTTTGCAATTGGCTTTATAAGTAGGGGAAGATATGGCTTACAATCTACTATAATTCTTAAAATTGTCAGATACCATTTTTTTCTTTTCAAAATGGTCTTTTTGAGTATTTTTTGAAATGATATGACAGATTTGTGGTGATTTATCTTCATTCTGTCCTAGCTTCTCTTGCAGCCAATGGAAGTTTTTGCCAGATATTTGGCATAGTTAGCAATGTAGTATGTGGCAGTGAAAGCGAGCAAAACTGATCTGCTGGTGGATTGTGAACCCATAATTGTAGTCTTTATTAACATAGTACCCTAACCTATACTACACTATGTCTAGGAGTGCTGTAAATTTTCACTTTTACAAAATTTGTACTAATGTATAAACGTTAGTAATCCCCCAACAGAACATTCTAGGTATCCTTTTTATCACTAAACTGTGTTGTTTTGAAAATGATTTCCTCTGATTTTCTGTTTTCTGTTTACCCTCTTAATTGTCAGGATTCAAACAGGTAAACTGTCAGAGTTTTTGACAACATCTTGCTGCACACATTTGAGCTTTATGGAACCTGGACCTGAGGGTAAATTGTACAGTGAAGATTATGATGACTGTGATAATGAGCTGGAATCTGGTGACTGGATGAATGGCTATGGTTCAACCAGTAATGGTAAGAAGGCTTCATAAATGCACTGGCCTTACTGAACAAGAATACAAAGTATTGTTGAGCATCCTCCTTAATATTTCTCCTGCCAGCAGTCTCACTCCTATTTAATACACCTAATACACCTTTTGTTTGGCTTTACTTTTCATTCTTCTACTTACCTTTGGTTTCTGGTCTAATATCCCTGTGGTGATTGTGGAGTATAGAGTTGGACTATCCCTTACTAAGGTTAGGGGAATTTCTCTCCCAGGTACATAAAATGACTGGTACTTTAAAAATGGGAGGAAGCAATGGTGAGTGAGAGATATTTAATCAAGTATGTAGTAGGAACACTAGACATATACGTACTGCTTTTTGACATTAAAAAGCATAAAAAGTATAAAATTCCGTCAGAGTTCTTTTATATAGAATATTATATAATCTATAATTTTATATTCTAATATATTCTATATATTCTAATTTTATATAGTTCTTTTATATAGAATATTATAGGGGTACATCAGAATCTCTGGGGAGGTCTGCGTAGTTTGAAAAAGCCGATTTGGTACGCCTATTGCTTTCATATTACAACTAGACAAATAACGCAGAACAAAATCTAATTGGCTTCTATGAATACAAAGATGATATAGTGAGAAAGCATCGTGGGGGCCTGACAAACACCCTAAAGTGTTAAAATGCTGACCTAGGCAGGGCAAGCATTACATTATTTGAATCCCACAGAGAGAAGGGCCAGTGGGAGTGAATTATTGTTCTAGTTATGTAAAACATGGTTTGCCTGCTTTCACTGTCTGGTTTTCTGATTGTTAAGCCTATATCTTAAGGCAGCCAATTTCTTTATCTTAAGAGTGCTGTGTTGGAGAGAAGAAATATAAATAAATTGGCTTTCCTCAGTGAGCTAGCAAGCATAATCTCATATACAATAAACCAAAACACTAGCAGTCAGAAGGACTATTTTCTCATTTGGGCTCAGCATTTACTCACCTAAATACCGTTTAATTCACTCTGTTTTTGTAAGTTCTAAAATAGTGTGAATTTCTTTGTTTGAAGAGTACATTAAATACAAGATTATTTCCTGTTATCAGTAATACCCAAAGTCATGATATCTATCTTGGCATAAGCTGAAATATTTTGAAAACCAAATAAGACTGATCAGATATTGAGGTTGTTTGCTATTGCATAGGTAGTTGTGATTTACATCTGTAGCACTCATTCTCTTAGATTGCTTTCTTAAATATATCTCTTTAATGATATGTTTTACTAAGCTTGAAATTATGCATTCTGAGTCACTTTCCCCTGTCTGGGTTTGCTCATTGGTGGCCTCACAATGGACGTGTCTGTTGCTTGCCAGCTGTTCCATGGGGAGAGTGCTTCTCTCCATATTGTTCATAATCCTCTACTCAAGTGTCTAGATTGTATTCAAGGTTATAATATTTGTCATTAAGTTGTCACTGAGTATGAGGTCCACTCCTGCAGCTCTGCTAGTTCCCATTAGTCACATCAGAGTACAGAAGGACATCTGGAGAGTTCCCCAGAGGTAATCAAAATCCAGATGATACATGACTGACGTAGCAAACTTCAGTATTGATCCAAACATTGGGCTTTTCCAACTATAAATGTTGCAAGTGTTCATGTAAAATCTGAAATGTTAAGCAGCCACAAGATATATGTATTTTTTTTGTTTCCATTATCCATAGTCAGAGAGAATGTTACAGAAGGTGTGGGGGGGAGGGAGAGACCAAGAGGATAAGGACTATATCTGTCTTCTTCAGCACTGAAACCTCAGCAACTAGTACACCACCTGGTCCATAGCGGGCAATAAATATTTGGTGAGTAAATGAAGGGGGTAACAAAAAAGACCAACGTGTGGTCAGTAGTCCTTTTGACACCAGTGCCACATGGAGCTTGTTTTTTCTTTAGCAATTGTAGCTGCCATTTGTGGAATCTGTCTGTTTTCAGCTAGGCTCAATGTTTAGTAGAAGATTTTTGCCCTTCCCCACAAGTCTCCTCATACCAGTGAGACTCAAAGGGCCCTATTCTACTCCTCCACCACAACTGCCACCACCACTACCATCACACACACATACATAGATTATGAAATGCTCCACCTGGCCTATAATAAGCTCATACTACTTTCAGGGAACCTAATATTGTCTCAACAAAGTTGAAGAACAGGTGGATCCTGGTAAATAGCCATAGTTTCTGAATAGTAAAGCTACGAGATTGTATAATGATCACCAGCTATTTTCCCCCATGAGCTAAAACAACCTGGTTTTGGTGCTGTGTTGTGGGCACAGGAGCCGGTCATTCTGTTTGGTGGGGTAGATTGTGAAGTAACTAAAATGTTTATTTTTTTCTCTCCCCCCTCCCCCCACTAACCTTGCAGCTCGCTGTGGTGATGAAGTTGCTCGTTATTTAGATCACCTTTTGGTGCACACGGCTCCCCATCCTAAAGTAGCCCTTACCCCACAGAAGGGAGGGATAAATCGGTTCCGAGCTGCTGTGCAGACAACCTGCGATTTAATGTCCTTGATGACCAAGGCCAAGGAGCTGCATGTACAGAGTGAGTAATGCCATGACTCACTGGAGTCAGGAACAGGATGACATGAAGCCCAGGATGGGGGTGGGGTGTTTATTACAGTGTAGTCAGGAACTTTGTTTTGTTCGCTGCTTTATCCCAGCATCTCAGACAGCACCTAGAACATATTAGATGCTCAAATATTTGTAAAATTAATGAATTTTTACAATTAAAAATGGGTAATTAATGGGTATAGTTTTGCTATAGATAGTGCTGTGTAGTCTGGTTTAACCAGTTACATAGCAAGAAGAGACAGAACAAGAGACATGGAGCATATTCAGTTTTAACATCAAAGTATTAAAATGTGGAAAGGATTTTTTCCTCCTTTGGAAAAGTTACTAATTTGGAAGTAATTTTATTTAAAGAGAAAGCATTGCAGACTATTACAAGATAGCCTTGCAATGGAAAGGGAGATATTCTCCCTTAAGTAAGCTAAATCTGGTTCCTTAGGCCAGCTGTAACTTATACAGTCAGTTGTTCCAGCAGTGTAGAGCTGTATTTGTCAACTACAGTATCATTCTTCAACAGCTTTACCATTCTTCTCCCCAAGACTACTATCCTCCCTCAGTAGTATTCACAGTGGAGGATGTCTTCTACCACACATTGCCAGGAGTAGTCATGGTTCCTAAGAGTGTTCAGTACCTGTATGATAGCTGCATATGAAGGGACAGAAGGGCTCCTTGGCCACACCTAGAGGACCTAAATGTTAACATTTCACAGATGATGAGAATGATTGAGATGCATGATCACACTGTCTAAAATTTTATTGACCATTACTAACCAAAGATATTAAACATGATCATTGGGGAATCATTTAACAGTTAGAAAAGGGAAAAGCTTAGCATACATAGCCTTTGCGTATGCTTCCTTGACAAAGGGCTTATGCAAAGACATCAGCTTTATTAAGTTATACTTCTTGATTGTGAATCAGGAAACTTGAACTTAATTCCCAGCTCTGCTACTTACTTGCTTGAACAGTTATCTGAGCTCTGTATCTCTCTTTCTCTATCTGTAAAATGGCAAAAATGACAAGAGAGTCTCTCCTTAGAGGTTATGGTAAGTGTTTCAACAATGAACTGTAAGTAAAAATCTTAGGAATATCTCGAAGTTGGTCAGCCACTACATTTTTTGATTCCCTAGATAGGGTCATCCATTTATCTGTTCTCAAGCAATTCCAACTGCTAGCAGCCAGATATTCTTCTGGGAGAGTCCAGAAAATACAAAATGTAACTGGGTTCTTTCTGTTATATGTGGTATTCTATTAAAGTATCAGTGATGGCACCATTGTGGTATTGATTACGTTTGTAGAATTTAATATCTTATATGTCCAGCTGATGCTATAATTCTAGATATTCCATTCAAAATATGTTGATTGATTGATTGAATATCCTTTGATTTATCTGACCTTCATATTTCTTTTCTTTGCTATTACCAAGAAAGGGTAAACTTCTCATTCTTGTTCTATAAAGAACCAACCCATATGTAACTTCATTGTTGAGGTCAACTGTGCATTTTTATTAATCTCTTAATTATCTAAGCTTTTCCATAAATATCAACCTCTTGCAGATGTACACATGTATCTTCCTACAAAGATATTTCAGGCTTCCCGGCCTTCACTCAACTTACTTGACTTACTTCATGCACCACAAGAGGACCAGGTAAATTTGCACAGGAGGTATTTCTATCAGCTTTTTGCAAAACTGCCATTCTTACAGAAAATAATAGAACTAGCCATTATGGTTTCTACTAGTAACTGGTGGTAGGCAAAATGCCACCATGGTGAAGATATATGTCCTTTTTAGTTCACTTTTTAAATGGGCAAGTTTTTCTAGTCAGGCTTAAGAAAACTAGATTGCTGTATCATGCATTCTGAAGGTGTCATTGTTTTTGCTTTACTTTTTGTCAAAATTTAGGAAACTCTTATGGAAAAGGTTTAGAAAGTGAAAAGATCAACACTCTAGGGCGTTATTTAAGGTGAGCACTTGTGGATTTTTTTTGTCTTTTCTCAAACTAAAGGTTCCCTCTGTTCGTGTAGAAATACATCTTCCTAGAGACCCATCTGGGGAGGTGGACTTCAAAGCACTGGTTTTACAGTTGAAGGAGACCTCCAGCTTACAGGAGCAAGCTGATATCCTCTATATGCTATATACTATGAAGTAAGTGATGGATATTATCAATCTACTTTCATGATCATATAGAAAACGAAGTATAGCATAGTAAGTATAGCACTGCTCTGGAGTCTCACTGTTGTGGATTTGAATAGTTTTGCAACCTACCCACTGCGTAACTTTAAAGTCTCAATTGTCCTCATTTATAAAATTTGGATTATACCTACCTCATAGAATTGTTTTAAAGATTAAAACAAGATAAAATATCTGCAGTCTCTAATACAATGCCTGGTACATAGTAAGTGACTAACAACATAAACATTATTATCATTATTATGGTTATTTTAAGCCTCCATTATTTGGTAAAATCTATAGATAAATTTTTAACTCAAAAGAAGTAAGAATATGGAGGCTTACAGGAAAAAAAAGTAGCATTAGTGAGTGTTTGCTGTGTGTCAGGCACCCTCTGCTAGGTACATTTTATCTAGGTACCTCTAACTCTAGGTACCTTGAACTCCTCTCTCCTGTCCCCCAAATTCCCCCACAAAATTACCTGTTCTTCCTCATTTATTCATGTTGTCAGCACCATGAAGAGGCAGGATGGACCCCCGCCCTCCCCTAATTGGTTTTGGATGTCAAGACTGATGATGCCATACACATACCAGAAGGGTGTGGGTCCTTAAAAAGCAGGGAAAGAGGCTGGATTTGGAATTTTATTATGATTAGGAGGTGAGGCTGGGATGAGGGTTCATTCTCAACAGCACCAAAAGAGGGAACACTCAGACTTTTTTATCAACTTGCCCAGGAGTTGGCTGGAAAGGAAAGGGGAATGGTAGGACTTGAAAGCAGTCAGCAGTCAAATATCAAAAATGGAGTCGCAAAAAAAGAAAAAAAAAATGAAGTCGCTCCTATGAAATTCTCCATCTCTATTGTTGGAATCAACACCTACCTAATCATCAAGCCTTCTCCCTATATCCAGTTAATCACCAAGTCTGTCCAGTTTTACCTCTAAATATTTATCTTCTGCATCTCTAATATTGCTGCCTTCATTCAGGCCTATGTCTCTCCCTAGGACTATTGCTACAGTTTCCTAACAAGTCTTTCTACTTCAGTCTAGTTTTCCTCAAACGCATCCTCAACAGAGGAGGGAGAGTAACTTTGATGATGTTGCCGAAATGCCCAGGCTTACACAAAAGTAGAGAGAATAGTGTGATGAACACTTTTGGACCCATCTCCCAGCCTGAACAACTAAAAACTCATGGTTAATCTTGTCACATCTATATTCTCATTCTCTCTTCCTCCTGGATTATTTTGAAGAGGATACACCAAACATTTTATCATTTTATTCTTAAATATTTCAGTATTATTTCTAAAAGACAAAAACCTCTTAAAACATAACCACAATGGGACTTCTGGTTCTGGACAAGATAGAGTAAATGCATTTCTCTCTGTTCCTCCTGCTAGGTACAGGAGGACATTATTTATAAAACAAACATAACAAGATGTTGAAAGGTGGAGAGAAGGCAGCAGGCTGGCTAAGGACCTCATGATTCGAGGACTGAGAGGGTGCTGACGTCCCCAGGTTTTCTTTGTTGCCTCACTGGGTGCTGGAGAAGCCAGCAGCCTGAAAAGGCCAGTCAGTGGGCACAGACAACAAAAGCCCTAAGGAAAACCCGTTCTTCCCAGACAAAGGGCTAGGAAAGAGGCACTCAAGCAACACACACAACTTTTAAACAATAACCACTCTATTCCAGCCAAGCACCAGAGAAAAATCTGCGGTGCTACCCCTGTCAACAAAGGCTGAGTGGAAAGCCCAGACTTCTGCTCTCACCAAGGCAGGCACTGCTCCACCTTTCTCACTGCCAGGGGAGTGTCAAAGAAGGCTAGGTAGGGATTTGGGACTTTCATCCCCTCTAGGTGGTAATGAAGTCCCCTTGGCCTGACTCCAGAACCTATGCCATTTCCATCAGATTATGGTGTTTAATGAGTAAGTAAAAAAGGAAGCTGAAAAGCCCGCCAGCACTAAAGTCAAAGTTTTACACATCCAATTTTATTAAAAATAGCCCAAACATATTTTAAGCCATTTAGGGCCTGCCTGCTTTGTATCCTCCTCAAAACTCAACCTGCATCTGCTAGCAAGAGATAAGCCCTGGGCCATGAGTGTCCCAAACCATTGCTGCCATTCAGAACTTTCTAACCTAGAGCCTCCCCACAGTGCTACTGAGGGACTACACCTAGACCTGTAACCCCGCTCCTCCCCTCTTCCCTGGGAGTTCCCTTGCCCTCCTCCTGTTATGGATGGTAGAACTTGTGCCTTATATAAGCCTCCTGACAGTCTGATGCTGTGAGGGACTTTGCCTCTCATACAACCCTGTCCAAGTGCCAACTGTTAAAGCTTGTTATGTGCTACTACCAAGAAAAAGACATGGGTTTTATTACTCTGATACCTCTATTCCTTTCCTTTTTCCTTTAGGATAAGCAGTCTGTTCAAAAAGTATCAGTTGAATACTTATGTACCAGGCACAATGCTAAATGCAGAGTAATGAAAAGATAGAGAAGGTGAGAAGAGATAAGGGTTAAGGACAGAATGACTAATGACTGTAGCTTGAATGAAAACTGAAGATTCAGCAGGGTCATTGGGATAGGCAAGCAAAGGCTTGAAACACTCATGCTTTCCTACCAATTCAGATGGTCCATGGTTGACTGCCAACTCTTCCACTCCTAACATGAGTTTTCTTCATCTAATCCTGTACATACTAACTTCACCATAACATCTGATCAAAACCTGTAATCTCACTAGAACTAGTTACTCTAGTATCAAACCACTTGAGTAGATTGTTTGATGTGCTGCCTGGTTTTTAATACACTTGGAATTCTGCCCAATATCCCTTGTGGATTTGAGTAGAAACTGGGAGGTGGGGTTTCCTATGTCTGTTGACTAGTATTCCTTCTGTGAGTTGTCTGTTCATAACCATTGTTTGCTCTCCATTGGGTTATTTATATTTTCCTTATAGTAATAGTATATATTACTATTCTGTTTGTTATATTTGTTGCAGATATTTTGTCCAAGGAATTTGTGTTTTAACTTTGTTCATATGCTTCTCTCTATCCAAACTTTCGTTTTTTAAAAAAATATTTATTTATTTACTTATTTGGCCGCACTGGGTCTTAGTTGCGGCACACAACATCTTCGTTGTGGCGTGGGGGATCATTAGTTGTGGCACGTGGGATCTTTAGTTGCAGCATGTGGTGTCTAGTTCCCTGACCAGGGATCGAACCCCGGCCCCCTGCATTGGGAGCGTGGAGTCTTAACCGCTGGACCACCAGGGAAGTCCCAAAAGTTTTGTTTTATATAGTCTTTTCTTTTTTGGCTTCTGAGTTTCTTATCATGCATGGGGAGAACCTTCTCCCCTCCCAGAATTTAAAAAGATTTTAAATACCTTTAAGAATTTTAAAAAATGTAAGTCCTTAATCTACTCAGAATTCATTTTTATATGTCTTCTTACTCAACATGTCTAAAGTCAAATTCAGTCTTTACCAGAAACCTACTACTGCCTGACGCTTTTCATGGTATTATCATTCTTTCAGTCATCCAGACTTGAAATTGTGTCAACATCTTCAAGTCCTTCTAATCCCCTGCCTCTCCCTACCACATCACCACCACTACTGTTGGGAATCAGTGACCAAACCTATATCCTCTATAATCTAACTTTCAACCTTTACCATTGCTCCCCCATCACAATGTGAATACTGCCACCAAAACAGCCTGCTACTTATCACATCCAAAACAAAGCCTGTACATGACCACTTTCAGACCTTGGTTCATGTTTTTTCCTCTGTCTGGACTACTCTCCCTTTACCACATCCCATCTCTCCTCGTTGGAATTCTAGCTATCCATCAAGGCCTGGATCATCTGTCACCTCCATGAAACTTTCTCTGATACCTAGGAATAAAAAGGATCTTCCCTGATTATGAGATCTCATAACATTTATTTTCATATTATTTATTTTTATTTTGACTATTTCAAACTTAGAGAAAAGTTGTAAGGATAGTACAAAAAAAAAGTTCTGAGAAAACCATAATTCAAAAAGTCATGTACCACAATGTTCATTGCAGCTCTATTTACAATAGCCAGGACATGGAAGCAACCTAAGTGTCCATCAACAGATGAATGGGTAAAGAAGATGTGGCACATATATACAGTGGAATATTAGCCATAAAAAGAAACAAAATTGAGTTATTTGTAGTGAGGTGGATGGACCTAGATTCTGTCATACAGAGTGAAGTAAGTCAGAAAGAGAAAAACAAATACCATATGCTAACACATATATATGGAGTCTAAAAAAAAGAAAAACAAATGGTCATGAAGAGCCTAGGGGCAGGATGGGAATAAAGACACAGACTTACTGGAGGATGGACTTGAGGATATGGGGAGGGGGAAGGGTAAGCTGTGACAAAGTGAGAGAGTGGCATGGGCATATATACACTACCAAACTTAAATTAGATAGCTAGTGGGAAGCAGCCGCATAGCACAGGGAGATCAGCTCGGTGCTTTGTGACCACCTCGAGGGGTGGGATAGGGAAGGTGGGAGGGAGTGAGACGCAAGAGGGAAGAGATATGGGAACATATGTCTATGTATAACTGATTCACTTTGTTATAAAGCAGAAACTAACCATTGTAAAGCAATTATACTCCAATAAAGAAGTTTAAAAAAGTAATAAAATTAAATTAAAAATTAAAAAAAGAAAAAAGTTCTGGATATCCTTCACCCAGATCCCTCAGATATTCACACTGAGCTTTAATATCTCTCTCCCCCCTCCCTGCCTCCCTCCCTCCCTGTCTTGTTCTTCATCATCTCATCATCACCATCACCACACACACATTTTTTTTCTGAACCATTTGACAGTATGTGGCAAACATGATCCCCTTCTACCCCCAGATACTTCAGTGTGTATTTCCTAAAGACTAGGAATTCTCTTATATAAGCACAGTATAATTGCCAAAATCAGAAAATTAATGTTAATATAATACTGTTATCTAATCTACAGACCTTATTGAGATTTGTTGGTTGTCCCAATAATGTCTTTATAGCAAAAGAAAATCTAAATGATGCATTTCATTTAGTTCTTATGTGTCCCTCATCTCCCTTAATCTGGAACAGTTCCTAAGTCTTTATTTTTAATGTTATTGACATTTTTGAAGGATACAGACCAGTTGTTTTGCAGAATATCCCTAAATTTTGGTTTATCTGTTGTTGCCTCATAATTAAATTCAGGTTATGCATTTTGGGCAAGAATGCTACTGAAGTGATGCTGAGTTCTTCTCAGTGTATCCTATCAGGAGGCACATAGTATTGATGAGTCCCATTTCTGCTAACTTTGACCACTTGTTTAAGGTAGTATCTTCCACGTTCCTCCACTGTAAAGTTACTATGTTATACTTCAAAATTAAAAAGTATCTTGTAGAGATGTACTTTGAGACTGTGAAAATATCCTGTTACTCTTCAGACTTTCATTCACTGTTTCTTGAATCCATCGATTCGTATAGTATAGATTTAGTTTTATTATATTAAACATTTATATTATATATAATTTAATATATTGAATAGATAACACATTATCATGGTTCAAACATTTTAAAGTACAAAAGGATACAGTGAAGGGGTAAAAAGTCTTTCTCCCACCTCTGTTCCCCAGATACCTGGTTCCCCTCCTCATAGGCAATCAATGCTATTGTTTTTTTGTGTATCCATCCAGGGACATTTTATGCATATATAGGTAAATACAGATATATATGTGTTTACTTTTATACCTGTTTACCCAAATGGTAGATTGAACACCTTTTCTTAAGTTTAAAAGCCATTGGTACTTATTTTGCCAGATGTTCTTTTGTTGTTTTTTATTTTCTTACCTATTTGTTAGAATTCTTTTTTTTTAACCTCTTAATCTCCCTCACCTATTTCTCTCCTCCCCCCACTCCTCTCTCCTCTGGCAACCATGTTTGTTCTCTGTATCTATGATACTATTTCTGCTTTGTTATGTTTGTTCATTTGTTTTATTTTTTAGACTCTATATATAAGTGAAGTCATACAATATTTATCTTTCTCTGTCTGACTTATTTCACTTAGCATAATATCCTCTAGGTCCACCATCCATGTTTTTGAAAATGGCAAGATTTAATTCTTTTTTATTGCAGAGTAATATTCCATTGTGTGTGTATGTATGTGTGTATATGTATATGTGTGTGTATGTGTGTGTGTGTGTATATATATATATATGTGTATATATCTATCACATCTTTATCCATTCATATTGATGGGCATTTAGTTGCTTCCATATCTTGGCTATCATAAATAATGCTGCAATGAACAGAGCTGTGCATATATCTTTTCAAATTAGTGTTTTCATTTTCTTCAGATAGATACCCAGAAGTGGAATTGCTGGATCATATGGTAGTTCTATTTTTAAGGGTTTTGGTTTTGCCTTTTTTGAAAATTTTATTGAAGTATAGTTGATTTACAATGTCATGTTAGTTCAGGTGTACAGCACAGTGATTCAGTTTTATATATATATATATATATATATATATTCTTTTTCAGATTCTTTTCCCTTATAGGTTAGTACAAAATATTAAATATAGTTCCCTGTGCTATATAGTAGGTCCTTGTTGGTATTTCTAAGTTTTTGAGGAATCTCCATACTGTTTTCCATATGACTGCACCAATTTACATTCCCACCAACAGTGCATGAGGGTTCCTTTTTCTTCACATCCTCACAAACACTTGGTATTTCTTATCTTTTTGATGATGGCCATTCTGACGGGTGTGAGGTGATATCTCATTGTGGTTTTGATTTGCATATCCTTGATGATTAGTGATATTGAGCGTCTTTTCATGTGCCTATTAGCCATTTGTATGTCTTCTCTGGAAAAATGTCTATTCAGATTCTCTGCCCATTTTCAATCAGATTGTTTTTTTTTTTTTGATGTGAATTGTATGAGTTGTCTATTTTGGATATTAACCCTTCATTGGATATATCATTTGCAGTTGTCTTCTCCTATTCAGTAGGCAGCATTTTTGTTTTGTTGACAGTTTCCTTCTCTGTGCAAAAACTTTTAGTTTGAGGTAGTCTCATTTGCTTATTTTTGCTTTTGTTTCCCACACCTGAGGAGACATATCCAAAAACATATTGCTAAGACCAGTGTCAAAGAGTATACTGTCTATGTTTTCTTCTAGAATTGTTATAGTTTCAGGTCTTACATTTAAGTCTTTAATCCATTTTGACTGTATTTTTATATATGGTGTGGGAAAGTAGTCCAGTTTGATTCTTTTGCATGTAGCTGTCCAGTTTTCCCAGCACCGTTTATTGAAGAGGCTGTCTTTTCTCCATTGTATATTCGTCTCCTTTGTTGAACATTAATTAAGCATATAATTGTGGGTTCATTTCTGAGCTCTCTATTCTGTTCCATTGGACTGTGTGTCTGCTTTTGTGCCGGTTCCATGCTGCTTTGAAGACTGCAGCTTTATAGCATAGTCTGAAGACAGGGAGCATGATTCCTCCAGCTTTTTCTTCTTTCTCAAAATTGTTTTGGCTATTCAGTGCCTTTTGTGTTTCCATACAAATTTTAGAATGATTTGTTCTAGTTCTGTGAAAAATGCCATTGGTATTTTGATAGCGATAGCATTGAATCTGTAGATTGTCTTGGGTGGTATGGTCACCTTAGCAATGTTAATTCTTCCAATCCATGAGCACAGTATGTCTTTTCATTTGCTTATGTCACCTTCAATTTCTTTTATCAATGTCTTATAGTTTTCTGAGTACAGGTCTTTTACCTCCTTAGTTAGATTTATTCCTAGGTATTTTATTCTTTTTGATTTGATTTTAAATGAGATTGTTCTTAATTTCTCTTTTTGATAGTTTATTCTCAGTGTATAGAAATGCAGCAAATTTCTGTATATTAATTTTGTATCCTGCGACTTTTCTGAATTCATTGATGAGTTCTAGTAGTTTTTTGGTGGAATTCTTTATACATTAGGAAAATTGGCCTATGAATTGCAAATATTTTTCTGTTTGTAATTTGTCCTATGACTTTGCTTATAGTGGTTTTTGCAATAAGAGTTTTGTATATTTATATATACATATATATATATATATATATATAAATGTATCAGTCTTTCTTTTATGGCTTTTGGTGTATAGTTCACAGCTTAAAAGTCCTTGACTCTGAAATTATAAAATAGTTCTCCCATATCTCTTTTAGTACTTTAACATTTAAATTTGATACATTTGGAATTTTGGTGTACAGTGTGAGGCGTGGATTCAATGTTTTATCCAGATGGCTACTTGATTGTCTTAACATCATTTAATAAATAATCTACCTTTTATCATCTATTAAATTCCCCAATTTCATAGCACTTCATATATCTTTTATGGTACTTCACAGTTGACTTGTGGTATAGGAACTTTTACGACAATAATGTATATGATGTGTGTGTGTGTGTTGTGTGTGTGTGTGTGTATATATGTATCTTTTAAAAATAAGCACACATTCTTCTTACTTCTTCATTAGTTCCCTAAGTGTAGCATTCTTTCTGAACTTTCAGTAGTTAAATTAAATCTTTGACTTTAATTTCAGCTACTTTGAAGCCCATTAAGAGGGTAAAAGAATGTATTTTGTCAAAACACAACTGAAACTAAGACTTATTCTTGTCTAGGTATTCGGCTTTCAGTACCGACTTAAAAATAGTTTTACGAGAATTCGTAGTAAATAACATCCATTTCCTAATGAGAGAAACCTATCAAAAACAGGCATATTCACTATGACACAAACAAAGTATTGTTGCCTGTAGCTTTATTTATAATTAATGTAGACCTGCCTTTAACATTCCAGAGGACCTGACTGGGACACTGGATTGTATGATGAAGGGAGTGCAACAGTCAGAGAGCTGCTTACTGAGCTCTATAGCAAAGTTGGAGAAATTCGTCACTGGGGCCTGATCCGATACATCTCTGGAATCTTAAGGAAGAAGGTGGAAGCACTCGATGAGGTACTATAAATTCTTCTTGAATTTATACCAAATCTAAATGGAGGTGCTTTTTATAAATTGGTTTCTGCAGTTGTTTTTTAAGGCAGTCACCACAGCATCTAACCATTTAAGATGTTGTTTTTCCCACATAACATTTCTGATTATCAGGTAGCTTTTTTTGTTTATGAATGTCAAATATATAATACTGAAGCATATAAACTGTAGACTTATAGAGGTGTTATAAACTATGAGGATTCTAGGTCTTAAGAATGAATTTATACTAGGCTAAAAGTTCCTACCTTTTAGGAGATAAAAATACTTCATTGTTCCTTCCTAGAAATCCCTCTTTTCTGATCTTCATTGCATTTCCTGAGGAAAAGATTGATGTGTCATTAAGTTAAGGGGGAGCAAAGGTTTCTAGGCTGAAAACAGAAAATTTCGTGGAAATGTGACGTGTTATGGGAAGGATAATACTATTATACTATTTATTCCTAGGCCTGCACAGACCTTCTCTCCCACCAGAAACATTTGACAGTGGGACTCCCTCCAGAACCTCGAGAGAAGACCATCTCTGCGTTAGTATGGTTTTTGTTTGGGTTTGATGAAGCTTCTCTGAGACTTTAAGGAGCTGTGTGGACTGACTGCAATTCTCTTGTCCTAATCTATAAGTGGATGATAATGTCCTACGTGTGTGAGCTTCTATCAGGGACAGTGAATGTGAGAATGTTGGTAGTGATAGGACATGAGTAAATGAAAGAGAAGGCTCACAGGGAGTAGTACTCAAATGTATTTTGCTCTTTTGGGGTTTTTTTGTTTGTTTGTTTTTACTTATTGGCTTTACCAAACGTTTTATTCAAAAAACAAACAAACAGGGCAACTGGAATTAGCCCCCACAAAAAAATCAGCTATACTCTAGACTTTGTTCCAGGCCTCTCTCCTTGGCTTATAGATGGCTGTTTTTTCCTTATGTCTCTTCACATTTCTTCTCTCTCTGTGTGTCTCTGCGTCCAAATTTCTCACTTATAAAAGACACCAGTCATATTAGATTAGGGCCCACCCAATTACCTCACTTTAGCTTACCTCTGTAAAGACACTCTGAGATACTAGGGATTAGGATTTCAACATAGGAACTTAGAGGGAACACAGTTCAATCCATAACACCTTATTCCTGGCAAACAGAACCTTTTATTACAAATCAGATCAATTTTGTGGCTACTGTGGGCAATCCAAAAGAAGATGGCATGCCCCATGCCCCCAGAGTGCTTAGTATCAACAGGAGAGTCAGAAGTGTAGGAGGGTGTGTGTGTGTGTAAACTGATGAAACTATAAAAAATCAGTATAACTCTATAAGGTGTGATTGTAAAGTAATAAAATGTCTTCCAAAAGGCACAGCTTAAATTTAGTTTATTACTTTTTAGCCATAATAGTTACTTGTCAAATGTCAAGAATTAACCATGAAAGACTGGTCTGGAAGGACGTCATGGGGTGAGTTTTAAATACAATTTGGAAGGAGAAGGGCAATCCAGGCTTAGAGACGGGAGAGCAGAGCTCTCCTGAGTTGATATGGGCCAGAGTGCTTTGGGGAGGCAGTGAACTTTGAAGACTGAAAGAACCAGAATGCTACCAGTAATGATGAGATGTTGAGACACTGACTTGGACTTGGGAGGAGCTTTTTTATTTTCTCAATAAATTTAGCTTTAAGTAGTTGCAGAATTTTGTCTTTCTCCACTGTCCTCTTCCTTAGACCTCTGCCCTATGAAGTACTCACTCAGCTGATAGATGAAGCCAGTGAAGGGGACATGAGCATTTCAATTCTTACACAGGTGAGCAGAATTATAAAGCCTAATCTGTTGATTGATATTTAAAAGTTTGTTTTCAGTTGATCTGGCAATTTCTGAAGACCACAAAATAAGCCTTGTGAGATCTAGGGCATAATTTTTGTCTATATTCATTCCATGCACAGGAAATAATGGTATATCTAGCCATGTATATGCGAACTCAGCCTGGCCTCTTTGCTGAAATGTTTCGACTTCGAATTGGTCTGATCATACAAGTTATGGCAACAGAACTGGCCCACTCCCTTCGATGCTCAGGTATTCAATTAAGTAACTGTTTGAGGCAGAATTCACTTTTAATAGAGTTCTATTGAGTTTTTAATCAGGAGGGAAAGGAATCTAAAGGATTTTTATCAGTAGCTCAGAAGCTGCATATAGCAGTCTTGTTCCCATGTTAGTCAGTCTCTATACAGTCAAGGGACTGCTATGACAAATTTATATATTAGTTGTCAACTTCAAAATTCCACCTCCTAGGGGCTCTGCACTCCCAATGACATTCCTACTAACTCCTAGAGTGATCCGAGGCATACATCAAACTAAGTGTGATAGACTGGGTTCAATTCTGATTCAGGCATGGCCACCTCTGGCTGTCAGATTGAGTCACCACATCAGTTTGATTATAGTGTCAATATTCTGTCTAGTCAACATCAGGATCAAATAAAGGAAGGCAATATTTCTATTCATATTTATCTGACAAGACTCTTTTTGATATTGGCTATAGGTGTATTTGGCAAGGTAGCAGTTTTAGTTAGAAGAATAGATGGGGCCTTTGGAAGCTGTAGCACAGAATTATGGGGAAACCCCATGGCATGACTATTTTTTCCTTCGGTATTTGATTTCAACAAGAATGGCAAAGTAATAGAGATAGGGATTGAATACAAAGATAAAATCACAGTTGCAAAACTCAATTTTAGCCATTGTTTCAGTTAAATTTCCCCAAAAGGCTTTTAATTGAGCTGTTAGCAAGTAGCTAAATTTATTGGTTTGAATCTAACCTAAATTACATGAGATAATGTATATTTAAATAACCCTTTAAAGGAATAAAGCTAATGATTATTTTATACCTACCATATGCCAGACACTGTACTTTTTGCTTTTTATTTACATATATTATCTAATTTAATCCTTACAACAACCAACTGGAGAAGGTATTTTTATCTCACTTTTACTGATGGTAAAAGGAATTGAAACTCAAACTATTGGATGTAAAATAGGCTCAAGAATGTATTGTATAAAGAAGATGTAGCACATACATACAATGGAATATTACTCAGCCATAAAAAGAAATGAAATTGAGCTATTTGTAATGAGGTGGATAGACCTAGAGTCTATCATACAGAGTGAAGTAAGTCAGAAAGAGAAAGACAAATACCATATGCTAACACATATATATATGGAATTTAAGAAAAAAAATGTCATGAAGAACCTAAGAGTAAGACAGGAATAAAGACACAGACCTACTAGAGAACGGACTTGAGGATATGGGGAGGGGGAAGGGTGAGCTGTGACAAAGCGAGAGAGTGGCATGGACATATATACACTACCAAACGTAAGGTAGATGGCTAGTGGGAAGCAGCCGCATAGCACAGGGAGATCAGCTTGGTGCTTTGTGACCGCCTGGAGGGGTGGGATAGGGAGGGTGGGAGGGAGGAAGATGCCAGAGGGAAGAGATATGGGAACATATGTATATGTATAACTGATTCACTTTGTTATAAAGCAGAAACTAACACACCATTATAAAGCAATTATACCCAATAAAGATGTTAAAAAAAAGAATGTATTGTACAACACAGGGAATATAGCCAATATTTTGTAATAACTGTAAATGGAAAGTAACCTTTAAAATTGTATAAAAATTTTAAATTCTTTAAATAAAGCTAATGAGCAGTTTTTAAAAAATGAAACTCAGAAAGGTTAATAACTTGCCCGAAGTTACATAACTGGTAAATAGTGAAATTTGAGTCCAAGTCTGCCTGATTCCAAATGATCGCCAGTTCAGCACATTGTTATAAGATTACATGTATATATATATATTTTTTCTCAAGCTTTGGTATCAAGTGATGTTTTATGAGAGTCTGATTATTCAATAATAAACCTCAAGAAGGGATAAATCCTCAAACATTCTTCACTTTTCCTTAATTGCCCATTACAGATATTTTTTTTCCTGTGGATTCATCAAACCATGGCTATTTATTTCTTCTAGGATAAAGTCAAGATCCCTGGGTCTGATATTCAAGACCCTCAACAGTCTGGCCTCTACCTCCCACTTCAACAGTACTTCCCACTAATTTTATCAGTCCCCATCCTTGGAGATTGATGTCTCCTCTTATTTCCAAAGCATTTATTGTCTATACCTCTCATTTGACACTTAGTATAGCCATGCCATATTTTACTGTTGTTTATCTTGTTTACATGTCCAGTCTTTCCCAAATAGTTGGTCAGCCTCACAAGGTCAAGTACCATGTCATACCTGTTTGTACTAACATTGTTTAAAATCATGACCTACATGTAGTAAACTCATAATAGGTGTCTGATGTTGATGAACAAATTCAAGTTATATTCTCAATATTCTTCATAATTTCATAGATTCATATCTATTCTCTTTTTAAATCCCCATATTTCCAGATAGAGAGAAGTTTTGATTATTTTAGCCCATCTTCACAGATACAATCATTGCTTTCTCCGACTGGTTTCCAGTTCCATTGTGCTCCTTTCATTCTTCCCACTTTCAAATAAAGATTCTACTGAGTATCCTAATGATGTGGAAGAGGGGTGAAGAAGAAATCAAGGGCCTAGTTAATCCATAAACTGGATAATCAGTCCTTAAATTATTAAGAATCTGTTGGAGGATGAATACCTAGGCAGTATGGTGCTGGAAATTTATTTTCTTTAACATCTTTATTGGAGTATAATTGCTTTACAATGTTGTGTTAGTTTCTGCTGTATAACAAAGTGAATCAGCTATATGTATACATATATCCGCACATCCCCTCCGTCTTGTGTCTCCCTCCCACCCTCCCTATCCCACCCCTCTAAGTGGTCACAAAGCACTGAGCTGATCTCCTTGTGCTATGCAGCTGCTTCCCATTAGCTATCTATTTTACATTCAGTACTGTATATATGTCAATGCTACTCTCTCACTTCATCCCAGCTTACCCTTCCCTCTCCCTGTGTCCTCAAGTCCATTCTCTAAGTCTGCGTTTTTTCTTCCAATCAAGTGACTCAGAAATTCTAAGCAAGAAAGGAAATAGAGAAAAAATAGGGTGAGAGTGGCAGGTCAATTAGAAATCCCTCTGTTCTAACATTTCTGCTGAGTAGCTGAGGAAGCCACAGATGGCCTGATGAATCTCAGTCCTTCAGCCATGAAGAACCTCCTGCATCACATTCTCAGTGGCAAGGAGTTTGGCGTGGAACGAAGCGGTAAGGTTGAATCACTGCATTTCTATTTCAGAATGTTTGTTTTAAATGTCTCATTGATTTTAAAGTGTTTCTCTTTTATCAGCGGAACTTTTCTCCCAAATAAATAGGACCCCAGTATATGAAAGTTAAAACCAAAACTGTCTTCTGGAACAAGATTTGGAAACCACTGTGTGTCTTTTTTTCCCTTAAATGATATGTCAGTTAAGTAGATTACTAGCATATTTTGTTTTGGACTGTTTTATACATGCCCTTACATTATCTTAAGACTCTACTTTAGGACAACTAGCAACCTGTATCATCTGAAACTTTCTTGTATTCCAGTTGGCAATAATTCAGTAGCACTTATAGTGGGGGGGGCGGTGTGTGTGTGTGTGTGTGTGTGTGTGTGTGTGTGTGTGTGTGTGTG